>NC_083426.1:3818421-4115921 GCF_020745735.1 Hemiscyllium ocellatum | reverse complement strand
CTCTCACACACACACACAGACACACATACACAGACATACATATGCACACACACTCATATGCTTACACTCACATTCACACACAGACACACACACATATGCACTCACACAGACACGCACACACAGACGCGCACACACTCACACACACACAGACATACATGCACACACACAGACACACACACACAGACATACACACGCACACAGACACACACACTTACACACACAGACACACACACAGACAGACACACATGCACACTTACACACACACACTTATACACCCACAGACAGACACACACAGACACACATGTACACATACACGCAGACACACACACAGACACACACACACACTTACGCGTGCACACACACACACACACACACACGCACACACCTTACACCCAGAATGAGAACAGCAGCAGCTACATGGCTGCACCACCATCTGCTATTTCCCCACCAAGCCACCTCCCGAGGGTCTGGGTCAAAATCCAGGAGCTCCTTTCCCAACCCACCTGTGGCTGCTCCTACACCCAAAGGGCGAGAGCCGTCTGCAGTGGCTGAGCCCCATTCCTGTCTCCTCTGGAAAGCCCGAGATGGACAATAAATCCTGGCTTGTCGGTGATGCTTTAAAACAACAGCACTGTCTCGCCTCTCTGTAACAACGTGTACAAAGGACGATGCAGAAGCTGGAGAAACGTTAACACAAATGGCAGAAAATTTGAGAAGCTCTGACCATCCGGAATGTTAATCAGACTCAGACTCTCCTTCTCTCAGAAAGTGAAGGCTGGGGGATGAGCGGGCACAGGAAGGGATTCTGGAATTTTCCATTCTCTTGTTCATCTTTCTAGTTGCCATGTGCTGTCTGGGAAGGCATCGGGTAGATGCCTCCATCAAAGGGATGTTGCTACATACTGAGAATTTCTCAAACATATCCTCTTATCCCCAGAGTACAGCATGAAGAAGGTGTAGACAGAGCTCCATGTGACTGTACCTTCACCCAGACCATCTGCAGCAACATGTCATCACCATACTGATGGTGATATCGGCATCTCCCTCCAAGGATCTGTCTCTCTGACACTCCTGAAGACTACCTCACTTTGAAACATTTGTTATATGTCCCTTATGTGGCTCGGTGTCTAATTTTCTGATTCTTCTGGAAAGCAGGTTAGGACAGAAACATAAAAACATAAACAACGACCAGGGGAGGCCATTCAGCCCCCAGCTCGCTTTGTCTTTCCATGCGGTCCTCCAACTCAACACCGTATTTTCTCTCCATACCCCTCGATGCCTTTCTTTCTGAGGACATACACTTTCTTGAACAGATTCACTGACTTGGTCTCCAGAGGTTTCTGTGGTAGAGAATTCTACAGGTTCCCTACCCCCGTGAGAGGAAATGTTTCCTCACCTCAGTCCAACATGGTCTGCCCTGTATCCTGAGACTGTGATGAAGAAACAAGAGAGAAGGTGCTAAAAGAGCACGTTGCTAGAGTGCGGTGAATTAAAGTCAGTGGCAGCTCGTGTGAAGCATAAAAACCCACAGGAGCCAGTCGGGCTGAATGGCCTGTTTGGTGCTATCCATTCTATTGGCTACGATGGGGCTGGGCACGGTGTCCCTATGACCCACACGAGACCCCCCGAGTGGGGGTTCTGCTCCCAGCTCCCAAACTGTAGGTGAGCCCCAGGTGGGACAGAGGGATACCCCCAAGGCCTCACTGGGGAAGTGCAGCATTCCCACCAACACGGGAATCCAAGAGCATCCAAAGTGGGAGCATTCGGGAAGGCATCGAGCTCCTCGAAACTTCCTGTTGGGAAAAAGCGGGATCCAGGCATAAACAGCACAAGGAGTGCACACCTCACCTATCCCGTTCCCAAGGCAACCTTCCCCCCCTAGGGTAACAGAGCCTGGGGTGGCCCCATCAGTCTGTCCAGCTGCTGACAGACTCACCCGGAGAGTGGGAGAGAGTGCAAGGGGCCACCACTGAGATGGTGATGGCCCATTCTGTGCAGAGGTTGATTGCTCAGCATGTTTGTTCGATAAAATGTTTGTATCATGTTGTATCAACACAGATCTAGTTGGGTGACATGGGGCCTCCAAGAGATTTTATTTCAGTCGTGAAGTTGGCCATCCCTCAGTGTCAGACAGCGCACGAACATTGTCAGACAGATTCCCCTTTGTCTACACAAAGTGGCAGAAGGCGATAGGCACAAGGGCGTGCATGGTGGGAGAAACAAGCCTGGACTGCTACTCCCTAGCTTCGAGAGAACTGAATCCTGCCTCCCTTTCAGTTGCACAGGGACCATTAATGTATTTACAGCATCAGTTTACTGTCATGTTAGACTGTAATGGATTGTAACCAAATCTGACAGATCACCAAGGAGCTAGTAAGTGTCACACGATCTGAAAAGGTGTGTTTCAACAACACAGTTATGTTAATAAAATGGGCTCAACAGACAAGAGTCAATGTCTGGCCTGATCAAGACAAATAGTGAAATGTCTCATCAGTACAGACTTGGATTTCAGTCCGAGGTCGAGATATCAATCTATACAGCTTTGTTTTACCAGGTTTTTAGGTTTTTTTTAACCTCAGGTTAAAGTTGCAGGAGCATTAACCTATAGAGGTTTCTGGTGGCACTCAGTTATTATTCCAGCAATTAAACAGCACAGCGTCACTGTCTTTGGCTGGGATTAGTAAGACATGCTGCATCAACATCCTGGGGGTTATCATTGACTAGAAATTCAACAGGACTCGCCACATAACTGCAGTGACTACAAGAGCAGGTCAGAGACTAGGAATCCTGCAGCATGTAACTCACCTCCTGACTCCCAAAACCAGTCTACCATCTACAAGGCACAAGTCAGGAGGGTGATGGAATACTCCCTATCTACCTGGATGGGGACAGCTCCAACAACACTCAAGAAGCTTGACACCATCCAGGACAAAAGAGGCAGCGTGACTGGCACCACATCCAGAACCATCCACTCGTTCCCTATCCTTGTCCTGGGAGTGTTTGATGGGGACAATGTAGAGGGAGCTTTACTCTGTATCTAACCCTGTGCTGTCCCTGTCCTGGGAGTGTTTGATGGGGATAGTGTAGAGGGAGATTTACTCTGTATCTAACCCTGTGCTGTCCCTGTCCTGGGAGTGTTTGATGGGGACAGTGTAGAGAGTGCTGTATGCTGTGACTAACACTGTGCTGACTCTATCCTGGGAGGGTTTGACATACTTGATATACATTGATAGAAAGTTTTCAGTTGTACAACAGGACCACCCTTCACCTTAGTGAGTGCAAAACCGAGAAAGAAGTGTTGGTGATTTTCAAATATTTTTACAGGGACAGCAATCATCTGAAAGGCATTTGGAGAATTTTACAGTCAGTGTCAGCTTTGTGATTGCCACGACCATTCTCTGAGTGATGTTAGTGTGCTGCTTTCCCAGCTCTGGTTTCAGGCTCTGCCCTGATGCATTGCCATTCCCCTGACCTCAAGTGACCCACAACATACTCCTCTTCCCTGGTCTCTTCACCTGGTCATTGGCCAAGTTAGAAGCAATTATTATTAACCTAGGAACCCTCCACACATTGACCTTGGCTCAACGAAAGAAAAAGTTACCCTCTTCGTTGTTACCCCGAATGCCCCCGGAATACGAACTGTACATGTGAACCCACTGGCACCAAATTAATTCACAGCTGGTGAGGCTTTCCAAAAAAAGGGGGCTAACTATTTTATTGTAACCTTTCTGAATAGGTTCTGAACCCCCTGACCATCAGTTCCATGGCTCTACATTTAGAAGCAACATTCTCCCATCAATTCACTAATTCTCATCTTAGGATATCCTGGCCAGAGGATGCAGATGGGATGATGTTAGACTGTTGAACAATAATGTCACATGGGGTCATTTCTAGTCGAGAAGAGGTGCTCCCAGACTTTGCAAGTGTCCTCCCCCTCCCGGATTCAACCAGTTTAATTAATATAATACAGGCACACATCAGCAATCACTTGGATTTAAATAGCACCTTTAACTTAGTAAAACATTCCACGATGCTTTTCAGGAACTAAGTGCAACACTGAGACACAAGGGGATAGGAACTCATAAGCTTGCTGATAGTTTTTTTAAAAGTGTTTCTTAAAAGGTGAGTGCAAAGTTAAAAATCCCACAACACCAGGTTATAGTCCAACAGGTTTATTTGGAAGCACTAGCTTTCAGTGCACTGCTCCTTCATCAGGTGGGTGTGCACAAGGAGCAGTGCTCTGAAAGTTAGTGCTTCCAAACAAAACTGTTGGACTATAACCTGGTGTTGTGGGATTTTTAACTTTGTCCACCCCAGTCCAACACCGGCATCTCCAACTTAAAAGGAGAGATAAGAGAGAGAGATGGTGACTTTTAAGGGTGGAATTCAAGACATTAAGGCACAGACTGTTGCAGTTCTGACTACCCAAAGGTGGAGTGCTGAGACTCTGAGATGTGTTAGAGACCAGAATTGAAGGAGCATGGAGACCTCGGTCAGTGTGGAGCTGGAGGAGTTCTGAAAGATATCAAAGTCAAGGTGGGGGGAACTGGAGGAAGGTGCTTGGAACATTAAGGTGATAAAAAATAGAAGGTTAAAGTTTTTAAATGTTAAAATCTAAAAAAAAGTTATTCAGGCAATGCCTTTGAGAATTAATGCCTGGTTTTTCAGGTATTATTCAACAGAATGGTCCTGCAAATGGAAAAGTTATAGACTGAGGGCACGTTCCCGAAACTAGGTGGACAATCCCTTGGAGTAGGGAGCTCTGACACAATTATGGTATTGTCCTTGCCTCTGGACCAGGGTAAGCCTAAGTTCCAGTCCCAACCGGTCTGACAGTGTATAATAACAACTTTGAACAAGTTTACTCAAAAATATCTACAAACCCTTGAATTGAGAAGATTAAAGGGCAGTCTAGATGAGGTGTTTGAATTATAAAATGTCATCTCAATGTTAACTGGAAAGGAAACTGCTTTCCCCAGTGGAAGAAGCCTGAGCAGGTGGTTATAAACTTAAAATTAGAACAAATCAATTCAGGAACAAAATCGGAAAGAGGTTTATAAAATCACGAAGGGCATGGATAGGATAAATAGACAAGGACTTTTCCCTGGGGTGGGGGGAGTCCAGAACTAGAGGGCGTAGGTTTAGGGTGAGAGGGGAAAGATATAAAAGGGTCCTAAGGGGCAACTTTTTCACACAGAGGGTGGTACATGTATGGAATGAGCTGCCAGAGGAAGTGATGGAGACTGGTACAATTGTATAATTTAAAAGGCATCTGGATGGGTATATGAATAGGAAGGGTTTAGAGAGATATGGGCCAAGTGCTGGCAAATGAAGTTAGTTTAATTTAGGATATCTGGTCGGCATGGATGAGTTGGACTGAAGGGTTTGTTTCCAAGTTGGACATCTCTATGACTTTAGGACAATTGGTAGATTAAGAGAGCAAATGTTTTCCAAAGACAGTAAGTGGGTACAGACCAGCCAGGATCTCACTGTGTTCTAGCACAGGTTAGATGGGCTGAGTAGTCTGTAACTTGTGGTGAATATGTTCAGGAGAAGAGGTGGAAAGCAGACGGAATGTCCAAGCAGGTCAGGAATTTGATAAGATTATCATCTATGTTCTTCAATCTAATTCCAGTAAGTTACAATTCCAGGAAGAGGAATCTATTCATTGGGATGAAAATACAGATTTTCCAAACCAATGACTCTGTCTGTAATGATCTACCCTTTTAGTGTACTATAAAAAAGTGTTTCGATTACTTAATGTGGTTTTTTTAACAAATAATCCTGTTTATGTTTAATTCTTTTACAGTAAAAGATAATTAGCTCTTAAAAACGCAAAGCAAAAGTGATCAAAATTAGATTTTAATAGCATTTTCTGCTGTGTCAGGCTTCATGTGATTACTAAGTGATTTGACGCATTCTGGTTAAAATGCAAAATCAATTTTTCCCAAACATCCCCCAGATGAATGGTCCCACAATCCAACATATTGGCAGGATAAGAGGCTAACTTATTTTATTCAATCATGGGACGTGGCTAGGTCAAATCTATTATCCATCCCTAATTGCCCTCAGGACAGTTACTCGCATTGTTGTGAATCTGGAGTCACGTATAAGCTGGACCAGGTCAGGATAGCAGTTTCCTTTCCTGAAACATTGAATCCCAACAGTATGGAAGCAAGACATTGTCACAAAGCTGGATAAAAGCAAATTACTGCGGATGCTGGAATCTGAAACCAAAAGAGAAAATGCTGGAAAATCTCAGCAGGTCTGTAGGAGAGCATCTGTAAGGAGAGAAAAGAGCTGACGTTTCGAGTCTAACTGAACCTTTGTCAAAGCTCTTTTCTCTCCTTACAGATGTGCCAGACCCGCTGAGATTTTCCAGCATTTTCTCTTTTGGTCACAAAGCTGGTCCTTTTTCTCAAAGTTGATTTTTTCAGATGAGTTGTAAAACAGCCCAGGCTCCGATACGGCTGGGTTGGTGCAGAGATGAACGGTTTATTGCGGCCCTTCTTGTTTCCCCCTAAACAGATAATACCTCAAGCCAAAGACTGTCATGTTTTAGAAATAACTTGCATAATGAAAGGGGAGTGGCCAGTCCTGGCAGCTGAGGTGTTTTTGGTTCAGTTCAGTAGTTGTGTGTGTAAAGAAAGATTGGGTACTCTCTCTCCTTCTGCCCTTCGGATTTCAAACTGGGCGTTTTACTGTTTTGGTAAGGGATGTGTGTGTCCTCAGAACAGCACCATGCAGTTGGATAGGATAAGTTATTGGGTATTCTATTTTCTGTTCTTTGTATTTCATTCTGTAATTTTGTAAATAAATTTCATTTGTTTAAAACCTGGCAGTTGACCCGGTTAATTTACACCTGGAATATCCACTACACATCTAGTTCAATAAATAGCAAAGTTATAGTGTGGGCCACCTGCTTATTTAAGGTTTTGCGGGGCCTGGCCCAGTCCTGAATGGGGGCCCTGGTACCATTCAGCCCATCAGGTCCACACTAACCCTCTGAAGAGCATCCCACCCAAACTCACTCTCCTACCCAATCACCATAACTCCACATTTCCTCTGGCTAACCCACTAACCTACACATCTTTGGACTGTGGAAAGAAATCAGAGCACCCGGAGGAAACCCACTCAGACACAGGGAGAATGTGCAAACTCCACACAGACAGTCACCCAAGAGTGGAATTGAACCCGAGACCCTGACTCTATGAGGCAGCAGTACTAACCACTGAGCCACTGGGCAGTCATTAGTGACCCTGATGTGCTTTTTCCTGACAGTTAACAATGGAAAAATTAGGCTCTTGATTCCAAACCTGTTTAATTGAATTTAAACTCCACCATCTGCCATGATAAGACTTGAACACAGCCAGACCATTCCCTGGCTCTCTGGGTTAATAGTCGGGAGTGTGGTGTTGGAACAGCACGGCAGGTCAGGCAGAATCCGAGGAGCAGGAGAGTCGACATTTCAGGCATCAGGAATGAGGGTCATGAGCCAATGGGGTAGAGATGCTGCCTGACCTGCTGTGCTTTTCCAGCACAACACTCTCAACTCTGATCTCCAGCATCTGCAGTCCTCACTTTCTCCTCTGGATTAATCGTCTGGAGCTCAAACCTCAAGGTCATTGTCTCCCTAGATATGTTATTTGGGGAGCAGGAAATGGGGACACGTTCAAATATCACATTCATTTCTGATACAAAGTGCACCCCGTGGGGAAAAGGATATAGAGAGGTGAAGTGAATGAGCAAGAAAGTGACAGATGGGGAATGTCAGGAGTCCTCCACTTTGGGAAGAAAGTAGATAAGCAGAACATTGAAATTGATCAACCATTATAAATCGGTATAATAATCAAAACAATGAACAACAGATGCTGGAGCTTTGAAATAAAAACAGAGAAAATGCTGGAGAAACTCAGTGAGTCCCACAGAATCTATGGAGAGAGAAACAGAGTTAATGTTTTGGGTCTGGTATGACTCTTGTTCAGAACAATGAAGGAGAGTCCGATCGGACTCAAAATGTTCACCCTGCTTCTCTCTCCACAGAAGCTTCCAGACCTGGTGAGTTTCTCCAGCACTTCTGTTTTTTTTGTTTCCGAATCCACATGGTTTGTTTTAACTTGCGAATGATCTCTGGAGTTTCGAAGAATGGAAATTGGTTTGAAGGAAATTCCTCGGGTTTATCTGTTGAGAGATTGTTTCTTGTCGCTGGAGAAGTGAAAACGAGGGTTAGAATGAGGATGAGGGCTGAGCTGAAAGGGCGGTGTAGACTAGACCTGCTGTGACTTCTCATTCCCTAACTTGAAGGAGTGAAGCCTTGCTTCTGCAGTATAGTAGCTGGGTTATAGCACAACTGGAGTACTGTGTGCTGTTTTGGTCTCCTTATCTCAGGAAGGTTATTATTGTCATAGAAGGCATGCAATAAATGTTCACCAGGCATCTTCCCAGGATTGTCCAGTGAAAAGAGACTGGGGAAACTGGGCCTGTATTTTTGAGAGTTTTAGAGAATGACAGGTGATCTCATTGAAATGTAAAGAGGGGCGATGGAGGTCAGGTAGATTCCCCCAGTCAGAAAGGCTAGAACCAGGGCCGCAACCTAAATATTAGGGTGTGCCATTTAGATCCAAGATGAGGAAGCCTCTTTATACAGAGGGTTGTGAATCCTCTCCCCATGGGGGCTAGGGAAGCTCAATCTTTGAGAGTATTTGAGGTAGAGATTGATAGATTTCTGATTACCAGGGTTATGGGGATGGGGTGGGTAAAAGACATTGAAATATTCAATCAACTATGATCTCATTTGAAAGGCGGAGTGGGCTCGCTGGGTTGTATCGTCTGTTCCTGTTGCTATGTTGCTCCATAGGACACCCTGGGACTGACAGCAGCACAATGTAAGTGACCTTGTTGGCTGACTGTCCAAGCGTGGCTGCCCTCAGACAGTAACTAGGACAATTCAGAAGTTGATTAAGAGTCAGTTGTGTGGACGGGAGTCACAAAGAAGTATAGACTTAACAAGGACACCAGGCTAGCGCAGTTGGAGTCAAATAATTTAAGGATCATCTTGATCGAGATCGGGGTTTTGATTCTGAATTTCTTCAAGCTGAACTGCATGCCGAGACTTAGTTCCATATTCAATTTCTAAGGAATATTTGGGGTAGCAAAAGTTCCACCTTAGAACTCTGAGAAGCCCACGGTTGATGTCAGCACCAGTCTTGTTGTATGGGAGAATTAGGGAAATTTGGAGGTCAGGTTGACAAAGAAACAGACTGATAAGAGGCAAACAGTCCTAATTCTGTGGCCATGACCTGCAGAACTAATTAGGGTGACAACAGACGGGGGAAGCCCCCTTTGCATATTTAAAGAAAGCTGTATGTAGGTTGGCTCGCTGAGCTGGAAGGTTTGTTTTCAGACATTTCGTCACCATACTAGGTAACATCTTCAGTGAGCCTCCGGATGAGGCACTGGTGGTGTGGCCTGCTTTCTATTTATATGTTTGGGTTTCCTTGGGTTCCAAGGAATGGTTTCAATATGGTGATGAAACATCTGAAAATGAACCTTCCAGCTCAGTGAGCAAACGTACATCCAGAACCCCAACCTGAGCCACAAATCTTCTCAAAACTCGTTAAAGAAAGGTATTGCCTTTGTGACCTAGTGGGGAGGCAGTGACATTGTGGAAACATTAGTGGACTAGGAAACAGAAGACCCAGAGTAAAGCTCTGAGTTTGTGGGATCAAATCCCATCTTAGCTCAAATAATAAAAATCTGCAATCAAAAGTAAATGGTCAGTGATGGTACCATGAAACCACCATAAATTTATCTAACAGAGGATTATCTGATTCACTAGTGCCTTTTACAGAAGGAAAGCTGTAGGCCATCCCCAATCTGTCTACACGTGAATCCAGACCTCATGGCAATGTAGTTGATTTTGAAATGGCTGAGTAAGCCATACAGGGTAACATTTGTTGTCCTTCCCAGTGATGCCCGTATCCCAACTATGAGGTTGTTTAACCATTTTGGGTGTTCACAGCGATATTGACCAGGTTGCCAGGGTTAATATCTTAGGAATGGAAAGGGTTCCTAATCCACAGTCAACTCATAAACATACCTCAAAGTTTATAGAGGTCCTGTCCAATCAGAGGAACTCTGCCACCCAGAATTAACAGAAAGCCCAGGCCATGGTAAGCATGGGCAGCGGTCAAGACCAGTTTTATTACGTAGGATAACAATAGAGAAATAGGCCATTCAGCCCAACTATTTCATGCCAATATTTGTGCTCTGTACATGCCTCCTCTCACCTAAAGCAAGGACCAGAAAAACCTAAAATTAGCCAGTCTTATCAATAACTGACCAGAGAATCCAAAGTCAAGGTCACATTCTGAGGATGAGGGAAAGGCCACTTAGGACTGAGCTGAGGAGAAATGTCCTCACCCAGAGAGTGAGGGGCCTGTGGAATTCTCTGCCACAGAAAGGCTTTGTGGCCAAAACATTGAGTGTTTTCAAGAAGGAGTTAAATATAGTCCTTGGGGCTAAGTGGATCAAAGTGCATGGGGCACAAGTGGGAGCAAAGGTTCTGAATTGGATGGATCAGCCATGATCAGATTAAATGGTGGAGCAGGCTCAAGGGCAGCATGGCCGATTCCTGCTCTTAGTTTCTATGTTTCTATTCCTCTCTCCTTCATGTGCCTGTACAGCTTTCCCTAAATTCCTTGACCTGCAAATTCGTGAAGCATTCCATATTTTTTAGGGGTGGCACCATTGCTCAGTGGTTAGCACTGCTGCCTCACAGGTTCGATTCCAGCCTGGGGCGACTATCTGTGTGGAGTTTGCACGTTCTCCCCCTGTCTGCTCCGGTTTCCTCCCACAATCCAAAGGTGTGCTGGTCAGGTGAATTGGCCATGCTAAATTGCCCGTAGGTTAGTTACGTTAGTCAGAGGGAAATGGGTCTGGGTGGGTTACTCTTCGGAGGGTCGGTGTGGACTGATTGGACCTGTTTCCACACTGTAGGGAATCTAATCTAAAATAAGTTAGTATATTTTCACAGATGGTGACCAGGCATGAACTCAGGAATCCCAGGTTCCCTAGGGCAATTCACAATATTAAACATGTGATTCCCCCACCTTCAGAAATAATAATAATCCAATACATTCCCAAAACTATTGGGCCCCCCTACCTGTTCCTGGGTCTATCTGTCACAGCGAGCGCATTCAAAATGATATAAGTCCAAACCTTATTTCCAGTTATTCATTCGAACTGCAGATCAGAACCTGACTCTAGGATTCACTGCAAGGTGTAGTTTTTGAAGGGTTGAGTAAGAAGGACATGGTTACAGAAGGAGTGGGTGGACAGGGCAAAACATAAAACAGAAACAAAACCCTGGGGGGAGTTACCATTGGAGAAGTTAATTGTCTAATAGCAGGAGCCTGTGGTGAGCAGGAGATGTGGTGACAGGGATTTAGAGTGATGTGCAGTCAGTGTTTGTGAACAGTTCAGTTTCCTGCCAATATTTGACGGTTATTTAATGTTACAGACCCAGGAGACAGAAGTGCTGTTGATGCATTGCGCTTCCTTTAGGTTTGAGCTGCTTTGTCATTTCAGAATCCAGCAGTACACTTTACTGACTGAATGAATTGACATGAACATTGCGAGAGGGAACTGAGTGAAGGTGAATTAGTGGGAGTGGTGTTTCATGATTTGGTTGTAGGGACAAGAAGGCTGTCAATTAAAAGGGTGTCTGGATTTTAACTTAGCAAAGCAGTTACTTCAGGTTGAGCTGAGGATTGATGGGGCAGATTTCTGATTGCAAGCAGCAGCTGCCTGTTGCCTACCTAAAGTGTAGAGGAATCTCAGACATTAAGAAGAGAATTTGGATGCTCAGAATTTCCACACCTCAGGATGAGCCAAAAGATGGGAATGAAGCAACAGACAGGGAGGAATTCAGAAAATAAAGGAACCCATGCCAGGACTAAATCAGGCACATTGGAGCCGGACAGTGCCAGGGACCCGGGTGCGATACCACCCTCAGGGGACATGTCCGTGTGGGTTTCCAGCGGGTGCTCTGGTTTCCTCCCACAGTCCAAAGGTGCACAGTTGGCCATGTTAAATTGCCCTGTAGTGCTCGGGATGTGCAAGTTAGGTGGGTTAGCTATGGCAAAAATGGGTCTATGGGGATGGAATGGGTCTGCTCTTCAGAAGGTTGGTGCAGACATGATGGGCTGAGTGGCCTCTTTCAGCACTGAAGGGATTCTATTAATCTTTTATAAGGAGGCCCCAGAGACAAAGAAATCCAGTAACTAATTGAGCAATGTGGAACTATGAAATACCACAGGAGGGCAGACTGGGCAGTCACTTCATTTCATCCAGTTCCCTTTTAGTTAGAATGTTGGAGCAAATTACTGCAGATGCTGGAATCTGACTTAGCTCTGATGAAGAGTCATCGAGACTTGAAACATTAGTTTGCTCTCTCTCCATGGATACTGCCTGACCCACTGTAATTTCCAGCATTTTTTGTTTTTAGTTCCTTTTATATTTCAATAGCATTTGTTCCCATCACTTTTTCGGGCAGAGGATTCCACATGAATAAAAAAACCAGCAGTTGAAGAAGGAATATTTTTTATCTCCCTTCTAACCTTTCACACTATTGTCCAATATTGCAGATACTGATAACCACATGCTGATTGAGGTAGCAATAGACTTTTAGAGATTTACAAAGGTTTTATTGTAAATCTGCAGCATAAGACGAACAACAGTTTCCAATTTTCCCTAGTCTAACCTTCCCTTTGAAGAATCATAGAAACTTTACAGTGTGGAAGCAGGCACTTCGGCCCATCAAATCCATACTGATCCTCCAAAGAGCATCCCACCCAGACTCAAACACATTTCCATAGCTAGCCCACCTAGACTGCACATCGCTGGACACAACGGGCAATTCCCTATGTCCAATCTACCCTAACCTGTGCATCCCTGGAGATGTGGGGAGAAACTGGAGCACCTGAAGGAAACCCACACAGACACAGGGAGAATGTGCAAACTCCAGACAGGCAATCATCCGAGATGTATGACACACCACTGCATCTAGTGATGTGAACTCAGGCCAAAGGTGAGGGCTGTAGGTGCTGGAGATCAGAGTCCGAGAGTGTGACGCTGACAAAGCACAGCCGGTCAGGCAGCATCTGAGGAGCAGCAAAAGCTCTTCTTCAGCTGATGAATTTTTTGACTAAGAACCCAGGCCTCCTGGTTTAGAAACACAAACACTACCACTGCACCACAAGAGCACCTCAGCTCTTTGTTTCTTTTAGTACATAAATAAACCTGGCACCAAATTAACAAACCAGACGATTAATTAATTACAAACACTGCCTGCCAGAGGCAGTAACAAAACCAAACAAGAAAGGAGGAAAATGCTGAAGGGGAACAAACCAAAACAGAGCTGGAGCAGGGGGATTGCACCCGCAAGTGTCCATGCCCACCCCTGTCCAAAAGCTCCAAAGGTGATAATGGGCACTGTGTGCCCCCTCTCCATGAACACTTCAGCACGGATGGAGAGGAGAACTCAATTTTTTTTTCAAAATTACCACCAAAAACAAAGGACAATTACCCTCTGATTGAATTAGTCTCTGCGCAAGAGGGCCCACTTTTCACCATCGCCACCAACTGAGATCTTCCATGCCAACTCATGAGCAGTTAGGGCTTTGTCCCTTTGTTGCTGGGATTAACCTGATGGTGGGGCCGACCTGTCACCAAGGGCCATAGTCAACACTCGAGGCTGTGCAACTTACTCATCATCTCGCGGGGCACAGGCAGGTGCATCGGTCAGACGGCCTCCATGCCTGGTCAATGGATTCGATGTCTACCCCCTCGCTGCCAGCCCCCACTGTACCCGTGCCCCACAATCCCAATCTGGATCACCTACCCGTGACAAACCAGGGCAACATTCCTCTGGAGTTAGGCACCAGCTCTTTAGTCATGTTACTGAACCCAACTCTGATGTGAAGTACTGTCGATATCTTCTGGATCCACACATGTATTCCGTAACGGACCAGGGGCCGAAGGAAATTTGGCACATTTGTAAAAACACTGAGCAGGTTTTACAGGTACACCATATCCAGCGTCCTATCAGAATGCAGCAAGTCTTGGTACAGCAACTGCTTTTCCCAGGACTGTAAGAAACTACAGAGCGTTGTGAACACAGCCCAGAGCAACACACAAACCAACCTTCCACCCACACTCCATCCACACTTCCCACCACCTCGGGAAGGCAGCCAACATCATTTGGGCGGCACGGTGTCACAGTGGTTAATACTGCTGTCTCACAGCGCCTGAGACCCGGGTTCAATTCCCGACTCAGGCGACTGACTGTGTGGAGTTTGCACGTTCTCCCCATGTCTGCGTGGGTTTCCTCCGGGTGCTCCGGTTTCCTCCCACAGTCCAAAGATGTGCGGGTCAGGTGAATTGGCCATGCTAAATTGCCCGTAGTGTTAGGTAAGGGGTAAATGTAGGGGTATGGGTGGGTTGCGCTTCGGCGGGTCGGTGTGGACTTGTTGGGCCGAAGGGCCTGTTTCCACACTGTAAGTAATCTAATCTAAAAAAAAATCTCATCTAATCGTCGAAGAGCCCTCCCGCCCTGGTTATACTCTCCTCCACCCTCTTCCATCAGGTTAAACACATGGACCTACAGATTCATTGTATGTAACACTGTTCTCCTTGCTCTGCTCTAGCAACCTGATGTACTTTGTACAGTATGATCTGCCTGTACAGTACACATAATAAAATGCTCCACTGTACGTGTAAATCAAATCAAATCAAAACATTTGCTTCCCTAAGCTACTCCCTTACTCTTCATATATTTCTTTAAAAATCCCTTTAGGTTTTCTTTGTTCTATTTGCCAATGATTTCTCATGCACAAGGAGAAAGTGAGGACACTGCAGATAGTGAAGATCAGAGTCAAAAAGTGTGGTGCTGGAAAAGCACAGCAGGTCACAGACAGTCATGGAATCATAGAGCTGTACAGCATGGATACAGACCCTTCAGTCCAACTCATTCATGATGACCAGATATCCCAAACTAATCTAGTCCCATTTTCCATAACCGTCTCAACCATTCCTATTCAAATACCCAACCAGATGCCTTTTAAATGCTCTAATTGTACCAACCTCCACCACTTCCTCTGGCCGCTCATCTCATTCACGCACCACTTTTCGAGTGAAAAAGTTGCCTCTTAGGTATCTCTTGCATCTTTCCCCTCTCACCCTAAACCTATGCCCTCCAGCTCTGGACTCCCCCACCCCAGGGAAAAGACTTTTCTATTTGTCCTATTCATGCCACTCCAGGCGCAGATTTACCAGGACGTTGCCTGGTCTAAAGGGAAGGTCTTATGAGGAAAGGCTGAGAGACTTGGGTCTGTTCTCATTGGAGAGAAGAAGGCTAAGAGGGACTTGTCAGAGACATACAGATGATCAGAGGATTAGATAGCGTACACAGTGAAAGTATTTTGATGATGATGATGTCAGCTTGTACAAGGGGGCATAGCTGCAAATTGAGGGGTGATAGATTTAAGACAGATGTCAGAGGCCGGTTCTTTACTCAGAGAGTGGTAAGGGCATGGAATATCTTGCCTTAGGGAGATTTAAACAATCCTTGAATAAGAACATGGATGATGATGGGATAATGTAGGGGGATAGGCGCTCTTCCTCCAGGTGTCAGGTGGCTAGGATTTGGCAGTGAAGGAGGCCCAGGACTTGCATGTCCTCCACCGGCAAATCCTAATCACCCAACACCTGGAGGAGGAACACCTCATGCTCCACCTTGGGACCTTCCAACCACACAAGATCAATGTCAATTTCACCAGTTCCTCATCTCCCCTCCCCCCACTTTATCCCAGATCCAACCCTCCAACCCTACACTGTCCTCATGACCTGTCCTTCCTGTCCATCTTCCATCTCATCTATCCACTCCAACCTCCTTTCCATCCTTTTTCATGCACTCTCTTGGCTTTCCTAATTTCCTTTTTAAGAATCACCCCCCTCCCCACCACCCTCCCCACCCCCCTCCCCAACCCCCTCCCCAACCCCCTCCCCACCACCCCCACACATTTTACACACGTCTGTGTTCTCTTCACTTACCCGGTAATTATGAAGAGAAAAACAAATTCAGTTCCTGGGCTGGAGACTGTGCACTGTGGATGGGCCTTGCACTGTGTGTGCACAGACTTATCTGGTCATTGTTTGGGAAAAATGACAATAACATGCCACCCCCTCCCCTTACTCCCTCACCTCTCCACGTTCCTCACCTACCTACCACACCCCCTCCCTTACTCCTTTCCCCACAACACCCCCACCCTTCACTCCAACGCCCTCTGGATGCCAGGATTTACCTTAATGCTGGGGAGGCCAATGCAGAGGAACAGTGGCTGGGAGATCTTTCCATGAGAAACGATGAGGAGACCCTTCATTTAACACCCCAGCTCAATAATTGAGCTCCGATACTTCGATACTAAGGTTTTAATACCTCTCTCTAGAAAGACATGGGTGACTGCAATTATTCTACTCGTTATGAGGAGATTTTGAAATGGTGTACGGTTTTTTTTTCTAATGTGTAAATAGGAAGTAATAGTTTCTGACAGCAGGAGAGCCAGGAACTAGAGATTTTTGAGGTTCAATAATTGGCAACCAGGCGAGAGAGGAAATGAGGAGATATTGTTTCACACAGAGGGTTGTTACAATCTGAAACACTTTACCTGAAGGTTGGGCTATAACCTGGTGTTGGGTCCTTTTTGACTGTGTAACTAATTGGTATTGGCCTGTAACTGTCTTGCTCTGAACGCCATCAGTCACATAATTGGGGAGCTGAATTGAAAAGACTGCTAATGTTCAAAAGTATGGAGTGATGTCTGAGCATGATCAGGGTCAAATAAATAAACTCCATGGGGATGATAAAAAAGCAATTTGATATGACTTAGAACAGAAGTAATTTGAAGGATTGTAAGTGAAGGGAAACTGGGAAACAGCTTTTGCATGGAACGTGCATAGGTCCAGTGGGCTAAATGGCCCCTTTTGTCTGTCCTACATGTTTCTGTAGTTCAATGAAATGATCTGAAGCATGCAGACAAGCTGCCCTGGTACAGTCACAGTATTCCCTGGTGTTGCGTTACTATTCCTGAAACCTTCTGCTGGGGCTGGGGAAAAGTTGGAGAGGAGCAACAGTGGAATTGGGGGAGGGTTTGTACCCAGGCTTGGCTGATCTCCGAGGATGAAAGGAATGGAAATACTGCTCATGTGCAGGAACCAGTGGGGGAGCAAAGACAAGATTTAATTAATCGGAAAAAAAATTAATTTAAAACGCGAATTTTCCAATTAGTATTGTAACGTACCATGTTACATATTCCCGAAAGAGTCAACATGAGAGATTGGAATGGCTCTGCTCTCTCCACAAGTGTCACTCACAATAATCAGAGTTCAAAACCATTCACTGAATAATAAAATAATGGAAAATGACACTATTAAGGTTTAATTATATAATTTGACTTTATTGATTTCTAAACGCCACAGTTTGTATCATCAGTGAAGGTCGATGAATGGAGCTTAGAGGGAGATGGAGTTTATTTATTTGGCCTCATCATGCTCAGACATCGCTCTATAATTTTGAACATAAATAGTATATTCAAATCAGCTCCCCAATTATGTGACCTACAGCATTCAGAGCAAGACAGTCCTAAGTTTCCGGCCAATACCGATTAGTTACAAAGTCCAAACTTACCCAACACCAGGTTATAGCTCAACAGGTTCAATTGAAATCATAAGCTTGTGATTTGAAATAAACCTGTTGGACTGTAACCTGGTGCCAAGTGATGTTTGACTTTGTCCACCCCAGTCTGACACCGGCCCCTCCACATCAAATTAGTTCCAGAAATCCTCAGTCATCTTTGAAATGCATCACTGTCTGTAAAAGGGTGGGCGACCAACAAAAGGAAGATAACACTCCTCCCATCTCACCATCAACAGAAGCCCCCCATGGGACCCGATGTGTATAGATACCAAATCGTCCTTTCATCGAGTTATGACGCTGTCTCATTCAAAGTAGTTGGAATGAGTTTCTAAGTGTCGAACAGCAGCACATGGCGAGTAACCAACACATTGACTTCTTTGGACAAAGACCTTTGAACACATCACATCGTGAGGAAGGTATTTCTGTCTACTTTTAAAATACAGCAAGAAACTGCTATGTAGAGACTGAGTTCCGTGAGAAAACCATCAACCTCATTCGCAAGTCAGCCATGTAGCTCAGGAAATACCAATAATACTTTGAGACTGGGGCAAGCACATAACCTGTCCCACCTTGAAATTCACTTGAAACCCAACCTCCTGACTGTGTGAATCCTGGCAGCTTACTAACAATCCTCAGTTTTACCAGACTTTTCTTTCAGCTAAAACACCAACTCATCTAAGAAAGTATAGGCCTGGCACAACAGTGACTGAGGCAATTATACCTTGTAACTTTTTTTTAGTGTTTATTTGTATTGTTATAAATGTTCATAATTATTCAAAAACTTCAGATCTACAATGGAAGAGAAATGGATTGTAGTTTCTCAGTTCTGTGAAAACCCAGCCGTGTCCTGAAGGTCAGCGGGCGATTTTGAACATGAAGCTCAAAAACAGCATTCATAAGAAATCATGTGATTTTAGCAAACTGACCAGAAAGTCACTCAGAGTGTGAACTGTTGAAGCGTTTCCTGACCGAAGAGAGTGTGATGCATAACAGCAAAAATGTTATTATTTAGTATTCTTCAAGCTGTCAGGGCTGGGGAGATGTTATGGGATATGTTAGGGCGGCACGGTGGCACAGTGGTTAGCACTGCTGCCTCACAGCGCCTAGAGACCTGGGTTCAATTCCCGACTCAGGCGACTGACTGTGTGGAGTTTGCACGTTCTCCCCGTGTCTGCGTGGGTTTCCTCCGGGTGCTCCGGTTTCCTCCCACAGTCCAAAGATGTGCGGGTCAGGTGAATTGGCCAAGCTAAATTGCCCATAGTGGTAAGGGGTAAATGTAGGGGTATGGGTGGGTTGCGCTTCGGCGGGTCGGTGTGGACTTGTTGGGCCGAAGGGCCTGTTTCCACACTGTAAGTCTAATCTAATCTAGAATGAAGAAAATTCCAGTAGCAGAAGGTACTGCGTGTGTGTCAGAGAGGAAGGAATTCACTCAGGCTGTCGAAAATACAAAGCTTGGACAACCATCGTAAGATGGGTTAGCCATTTGTTTTGCTGTCGCAGTGAGAAGCATTAGCTAAATAAAATGTCCTTTATTCCTGATGAAGGGCTTTTGCCCGAAACGTCGATTTCACTGCTCGTTGGATGCTGCCTGAACTGCTGTGCTCTTCCAGCACCCACTGATCCAGAAAATAAAATGTACATACATTTGCTGAAACAAAATCAATTGTAGCCATATCAGGAAGCTTTAACATGCAGACGGGGGTGATTGTTGTGTCTATAACAACATTACTGTGATGTGACATGAATCTTTCCTTCAGATGTTTATAATGAGATTATTCTAATCTTATCTAGTATAGTGTACTTCTGGGGGTTTTTTTCTAATAGAAACATTGATGCTCCTTTTTAAAAGCACATCGGCAGCCTCTTATGAACATATTCAGTGACTGATCTCCATGGTAAACAAAAGGAAAACGAAGGTTCATGGCCTGAGACATCAGTTTCACACCCTCTGGGATTGATTTGTCCAATATTGCCACCAGCTAAGATTCCAGCAGTATTTAATCTTTGTGAGTGAGTGAAATGTGGTGTTGATTTAACATTTAGGGAAAATGTGCAATAATAAATAACCAAATAGTCCTCTTCATTTTTAGATTTACAAAAAGCACGGCGCTGGAGTTATTTAGAGTTGGGGAAACCAGACAAAGGGGAGGAAAACACAGCTCACAGGCAAAGCTCATTGATCACGCTCAGTAAGAAAACAAAGGAAATTGGGAATAAAAGCAAAATATCGCAGGTGCTGGAAATCTAAAATTAAAAATACAGAAATTGCTGGAGAAACTCAGCTGGTCTGGCAGCGTCAGTGGAGAGAGAAACAGTGTTAATGTTTTCAGCCTGAAATTACTCTTCATAGTCTGTAATTGATGAAACTCCTACTTCCTCAGCATTGGGCTTTGGGCTGGAGTCACATCCATCACAGATTCTAATGAACTCAGAGCCAGCTTTCTGATTCACCAGGAGGGAGGGAGGGCTTGATCAACATCACCACCACCACCACCCATAGAGGGGCCCAGGAAAGGAGGGGATTTTGGGAGGGGGGTTGGGTTGGAGAGCAGGGTAATTGGAGTAGAGGAACCTTTGACAGGGAGAGAACCAGTTGGATGGGGGTAAACCCTAGTCCCATTTGCTGCCTCTGGAGGTGTTACTGATTAATTACAAAGTGAAAAATCACACAACACCAGGTTATAGTCCGACTAGGTTAATTGGAAGCACACTAGCTTTCGGCGGGCCACTCCTTCATCAGGTGGTTGTTGTGAAGAAGCGGCGCTTCGAAAGCTTGTGCTTCCAATTAACCCAGTCGGACTATAACCCGGTGTTGTGTGATTTTTAACTTTGTACACCCCAGTCCAACACCAGCATCTCCAAACCATGATTAATCCACCCTTGACACTTTGACACATTCTCCTTTCAACCACAATGTCTGCTGGCTTTGAGTTCAGTGGCCAGGCCATTCTTCTGCCTTAGTTTGTTGTGGGGCCTTTGCTCCACCCATCGCTGACTCATCACCAGCCCCCAGTGTAACTCCAAACAGGCGGAATCAACCAGCAGACTCCCCTCAACTCCTGGAATTGCTCACTCCCTCCCCATGAATTAATGACGAGTATCCAGTTTGATCTCTCAGCTCTCATTCGGAAGGAGATAGTGGAATCTCCGAAGCACTCCTATCCTGACACTGAGCTATCCATTCGGAAACACTCCTTCAGACTCCTCTGTGCTCCTCACCTTCAATTCTTGCTCATTTCTCATCATGACTGGGTTGATACACCAACCTCGGCCTCTGTTGAAAGGTTTATTTGTGCTCCACAAGGTCAGGCTGTCAGGCCAGACAGTGAAACACTTTCCCATTCACCATCAACACAAGGAAAAGGCAGCAATAAAGCTCCCTCTACACTGTCCCCATCAAACACACCCAGGACAGGGACAGCACGGGGTTAGATACAGAATAAAGCTCCCTCTACACTGTCCCCATCAAACACTCCCAGAACAGGGACAGCACGGGGTTAGATACAGAATAAAGCTCCCTCTACACTGTCCCCCATCAAACACTCCCAGGACAGGGACAGCACGGGGTTAAATACAGAATAAAGCTCCCTCTACACTGTCCCCATCAAATACTCCCAGGACAGGGACAGAACAGGGTTAAATACAGAATAAAGCTCCCTCTACACTGTCCCCATCAAACACTCCCAGACAGGGACAGCACAGGGTTAGATACAGAATAAAGCTCCCTCTACACTGTCCCCATCAAACACTCCCAGGACAGGGACAGCACAGGGTTAGATACAGAATAAAGCTCCCTCTACACTGTCCCCATCAAACACTCCCAGGACAGGGACAGCACAGGGTTAAATACAGAATAAAGATCCTTCTGCAGTGGTCCCTGTCAAACACTCCCAGGACAGGGACAGCACAGGGTTAAATACGGAATAAAGCTCCCTCTACACTGTCCCCATCAAACACTCCCAGACAGGGACAGCATGGGGTTAGATACAGAATAAAGCTCCCTCTACACTGTCCCCATCAAACACTCCCAGACAGGGACAGCACAGGGTTAGATACAGAATAAAGCTCCCTCTACACTGTCCCCATCAAACACTCCCAGACAGGGACAGCACAGGGTTAGATACAGAGTAAAGCTCCCTTTACACTGACCCAGCAAACACACTCAGAGGACAGGGACAGGACAGGGTTAAACAATATCTAGCTATACTATAGTCCATAATGTCCCCATTGAACACTCCCGGGGCAGGAGATGGTGACAGCTTCATTGTAGTGGAATCCAGAGACACAGATTAATGACTGACTGTAATTTAATGGTGTTATTTCAATCATTTGTGTCTGAAGAGTTCACTTCTCTCTCTCTCTGGAGTGTGTAATGGGGGAATGAGCCTGACAGTGACATGGCCCTGGTCCAGGGTTGCAGAGCCCTCCAGCACGAAAACAGGCCTTTTGGTCCAAACTGGTCCATACTGAACAAAATGGTACATCGGCCATGAGGAGTGATGGGGCGAAATGTGGAGCTGCAGGGGTTTGCTTGGGAGGAGATTCTCCCTGAAAACTTCAGTTCATGACATTCCTGAGGAGCGAGAGGAGCTAACGTTTTGAAAGCGTGATCCAGCTCCATGCAAATCCCGGAAGTAGAGGATGGCCCAAACCACAGAATGGATCCAGCCAGCTCCAGAATGTTGGGAATGGCATACAGCAAAACCCACCTGTATCATTAAACCATCCCGAACCCTTAAACCATCCCGAACCCTTAAACCATCCTGTACCCTTAAACCATCCCGAACCCTTAAACCATCCTGTACCCTTAAACCATCCTGAACCCTTAAACCATCCCGAACCCTTAAATCATCCCGAACCCTTAAACCATCCTGTAACCTTAAACCATCCCGAACCCTTAAACCATCCCAAACCATTATACCATCCCGAACCCTTAAACTATCCCATAATCTTAAACCATCCCGAATCCTTAAACCATCCTGTACCATTAAACCATCCATGGTCTGGCGATGGAGGAGGCCAAGTACCTGCATGTCGTTGGTGGAGTGGGACGGAGAATTAAAGTGTTGAGCCACGGGGTGGTTGGGTTGGTTGGTACGGGTGTCCCAGAGGTGTTCTCTGAAACGTTCCGCAAGTAGGCGGCCTGTCTCCCCAATATAGTGGAGGCCACATCGGGTGCAGCGGAGGTGCAGGTGAATTTGTGATGGATATGGGAGGATCCCTTGGGGCCTTGGAGGGAAGTAATGGGGGAGGTGTGGGCACAAGTTTTGCATTTCTCCGCTACATCGATGACTATCGGCGCTACCTCGTGCTCCCATGAGGAGGTTGAACAGTTCATCCACTTTATTAACACCTTCCACCCCACCCTCAAATTTACCTGGACCGTCTCAGACTCCTCCCTCCCCTTCCTAGCCTCTCCATTTCTATCTCGGGTGACTGACTCAACACGGACGTTTATTATAAACTGACCGACTCCCACAGCTAGGAGAAAATGAGGACTGCAGATGCTGGGGATCAGAGCTTAAAAATGTGTTGCTGGAAAAGCGCAGCAGGTCAGGCAGCATCCAAGGAGCAGGAGAATTGACATTTCAGGCTTAAGCCCTGAAGAAGGGCTTATACCTGAAACGTCGATTCTCCAGCTCCTTTGATGCTGCCTGACCTGCTGCGCTTTTCCAGCAACACATTTTTAAGCTCTGACTCCCACAGCTACCTAGATTCACCTCCTCCCACCCTGCCCCCTGTAAAAACGCCATCCCATATTCCCAATTCCTTCGCCTCCACCGCATCTGCTTCCAGGAGGACCAATTCCAATACCGAACAACCCAAATGGCCTCCTTCTTCAAAGACCGCAATTTCCCCTCAGACGTGGTTGACGATGCTATCGAATGCATCTCCTCCACTTCCCACTTCTCTGCCCATGGCTACCCTTTTCATCTAGAAAAGGGGTGGTTGAAATGTTCAGCCGGTAGGGTTGGTTGGATGTGGGTGTCCCGGAGATGTTCTCTGAAACATTCTGCAAGTAGGCAGCCTTTCTCCCCAATGTAGAGGAGACCACATCAAGAGCAACAAACACAGTAGATGAGGTGGGTGGATGTGCACGTAAATATCTGCTGGATGTGGAGGGATCCTTTGGGGCCTTGGACGGAGGTGAGGGGGGGAGGTGTGGGGGCAGGTTTTACACCTCTTGCAGCGGCAAAGGAAGGTACTGGGAGGGGAGGGTGGGTTGGTAGTGGGGCATTGACCTAATGAGAGAGGCAAAGAGGGAATGGTCTCTATGGAATGCTAAGGGGTGGGGAGGGAAACGTTTCTCTGGTGGTGGGGTCTAACTGTAGGTGACGGAAATGGCGAAGGATGATGCGTTGTATCCAGAGGTTGGTGGAGTGGAAGGTGAGGACCGGGGGGGTTCTGTCCTTGTTGCAATAGAGGGGTGGGGTTCAAGAGCGGGGGTGTGGGAAGTGGAGGAGATGCGCTGGAGTCTAGTAAACCTCACTATAACTCTACAATCATTCGATGGTGGCAGAGTGGTAGCATCCCTACCTCTGGATAGAATACCCACCTGCTCCAAAGCTGTGTATAACATACCTAAACAGGTTGATTAAAATAACTCCAATCACTATGTTCCTCAAATGGAGTGTTGACACATGAGCCAGAGCACTTACATCTACACAGTATCTCCAATCAGATCAAACTTTACAACACAGGAGCATTAAAAAGCAAGGTCCTATACCAAGACAAGACTATAACAGATTCATGGCCAAACCAATCAGTTTAATGAGAGCGTTAATTTAGCAGAGAGAGGCAGAGAGATGGAAAGATGGAATTCCAGCATTTACATCTGCGGAAGTTGCCGGTATGCCCACAAGTGTTGGAGCAAGTCAATGCCAAAAGGTAGTGATGTAGTGGCAATGTCACTGAACCAGGAGTCCAGAGGTTAATGTCCTGCAAAGGTGTGTGTTCAAATGCCAGCTGGTGATGTTTATATTTCACTAAGTTTTTTAAAATGGGATTGAAATCCAGCCTTAAGGCCGTGACACAATGACCGATGTTTGTAAAAACCCATCTGGTTCAGGAATTGGACACTGTGGAGGCAGGAAGCATGTTTCCGCTGATGGGTGAGTCCCGAACCAGAGGACACAGTATAAAAATAAGGGGTAGGCCACTTAGAACAGAGTTGAGGAGAAACTTCTTCACCCAGAGAGTGGTGGCTGTATGGAATGCTCTGCCCCAGAAGGCTGTGGAGGACAGGTCTCTGGATACTTTCAAGAAAGAGATGGATAGAGCTCGTAAAGATAGTGGGATCAAGGGTTATGGGAATAAGGCAGGAACAGGATACTGATTGTGGATGATCAGCCATGATCATAATGAATGGTGGTGCAGACTGGAAGGGCCGAATAGCCTACTCCTGCACCTATTGTCCATTGTCTCTTGTCTATTGTCTATTGAATGTCTGTAGGAAAGGAAATCTGCCACGCTTACCTGGTCTGGCCTACTATTGACTCTTGACCCGCAGTGATGTGGTTGTCTCAATCGACCTCTGAACTTGGCAGAGTAAGACATTCAGTTTAGGTGCAATTGGTAGTACTCACATCTGATGAAAGAGAAAATTTGTGGGGATCAGGCAAGGTCACTGAATCCCTACAGTGTGGAAGCAGGCCATTCAGTCCATCAAGTCAACACCAACCCTCCAAACTGCATCCCACCCAGACCCACCCCTTCCCTGTAACCATGAATTTCCCATGGCTAAACCACCTAGCCTGCACACTATGGAGCAATTTATCATGGCCAACTCACCTAACCTACACATCCTTGGAAGAAATCTGGGCAGACATGGGGAGAACGTGCAACCTCCACACAGACAGTTGCCCGAGGCTGGAATCAAAACCAGGTCCTTGGCGCTGTGAGGCAGCAATGCTAACCACTGAGCCATCCCTTAGATATCACTGAGCATTGTGTGCCTGGAGGACATTCCAGAGAAGGAAGGTGTAAGGTCACAGAGACATTGGAAAACAAGGATGAAAATTTTAAAACCAGTACATTGTTTGACTGGGATCCAATGTAGATCAGAGAGTACAGTGACATTAATGTGGGTCAGGCAAGGGGCAGATGAGCTTTCAGCTGACCACAATCTACATTTTGGGAGGTGGGCAAGGAAAGCTTTCCCTGTGTGAAGTTCCTTTAACTCTTCTTATTTTACATTAAAGAATTAAACAATTATCTGCAGGGAAGTCTATTATTCTGCTGCAAGGCAAAACAGCAGATGCTGCTGCACATTAATACACATTAACATCCTACAGAGATAGAGCGAGGAGCTTGGGCCTGAGAGAATGGCTGAATAAGCTGGCAATCTCATTGAAACGTACTGAATTCTCAGAGGGCTCAACGGGCTAAATCTTGTTTCGAGACAGTGGGAACTAGAACTCAGTTTCAGAATGGGCACGGAGACATGGAGGTGAAATGAGGAGAAATTTTTCCAACCAAAAGGTGGTGGAACTTTGAAATATTTTACCCCATAGAGCTGTGAAGGCTCAGTCAGTCATTGAGTCTGTTTAAGGTGGAGATTTCTAAATATTAAAGGGATATTGGGATAGTGCAAGAAATAGTTGTTGCAAAACCCAGTGTAATAGCACCGCAGACTGGAAAGGCCAGATCTCCTGTTTATATTTCTCTATAATATTATCTTTTCCTATAATGTAGGGAAACTACATTCTCCCTGTGTCTCCTCCAGGTGCTCCAGTTTCCTCGCACAGTCCAAAGGCCATGCTAAATGTAGGATTACAAGGATGCTCTTCAGAGAGGGTTGGTGCAAGCTCAATGGGCCAAATGGCCTCTTTCAGCACTGTCTGGATTCTATGAACCTATGTTTCACAATCAACCTGTTCAGAGATGTTATTACAGATCTCTGAAGCAAATGGGACTTGTACTCAGGTCTCTCAGTCCAGAGTTGGGGACACTACCTGTGCACCACAAGAGGGCCCCTAGAGATTCTGCGAAGATGTGTCAGGTTCATTGTCTGCGGTTTTCATTCCTACAAACATTGACCACTTCCTGCCAGTTAATTCAATCAGCCTGCTGTTTGAAAGCTGCAGTCCATCCCAGCATTGAGCCACTTGCCTGTGTTTTAACTTTGTTCTAAGCTTTTCTTAGACCAGATCAATTAGTACAAGGTTGCTATTACACACATCTAGAGCAGGTGAGAGTAAAATTCAGGCCTCCTGGCCAAAACGTAGGGGCATTACCACTGCATCACAGCAGCCCTACCATTTAATGATGAAGTGATCATTGACTTGATGCACAAATGGCCAGATGTCAGAACACAAGATAAACAGTATAGGGCTGAGCCCCAGGAGATCCTGGATGTACATTGTGTGAAGGTCAGTCTGTCCATCCTTAATTACCTCTCCAGTCTCCTCACTCCTCCTTTCCATCTTCCTGTAATTTTCATCTCAATACATCCTTTCCAATCCGTCCTATCTGTTGCTTTTGCCTTATTTAGTCTCTGACACCTCAACCTGATGAATGTTCCTGTCTCTACGATAACTCTCTATCTGTCTGCATGCTTTTCCCCTTTCCCCACTACTTCCACTTTGTAAAGGGGTGTCCCTCTGTCCCAGTCTCTCCTCATCTGCAACTTTGACTTGCAAGTTGTTCCAATGTCTGTCCCTCTTCAGCCTATCTCTGTATCTTGGCAAGACTATCTCTCAGATAGTCTTGCTACAGGATGGGTTTCACAGTGCCATTGTGTCTTGTGGGAAAGACGTGGACTATACCAGAGATATTAATGAAATATGTGAGGTGAGAGTGACAATTGTTGACATCAGGACTGGGGGGTTACCAAGTTTGGAGAAAATTTGTAGCTCAGGTTGAGGTGCTGGATGTAAGCTTGCTCACTGAGCTGGAAGGTTCATTTTCCACTGGGGATTACATCACGGAGCTTAAGCCAAACTGGAGAAATGGGAATGAGGGGGAAGCTCTCTGCTTGTAGGAGTCAGACTTGGCACAGAGGAAGATGGTTGAGGTTATGGGAATTCAGCCTCAGATCCAGGACATTTATGCAGGAGTTCCTCAGGGTAGTGTACCCAGCCCAACCATCTTCAGCTGCTTCATTAATGACCTTTCCTCCATCATAAGGTCAGAAGTGGAAGGTTCGCTGATGATTACACAATGTTCAACACCATTCGCAACTCCTCAGATACTGGAGCAGTCCATGACAAATGCAAAAACCACAGACTTGGGCTGACAAGTCGCAAATACTTTCTATAGCTACATCAGGAATAAAAGAATGACTAGAGTAAGATTAGGGCCAATCAAAGATGGTAGTGGAAAGTTTTGTGTGGAATCTGAGGACATAGGGGAAAATCTTAATGAATACTTTTTGTCAGTCTTCACATTGGAAAAGGGTAATGTTAGTGAGAGTGTGGAGATACAGGCCACTAGATTAGATGGGATTGAAGTTGACAAAGAGGAGGTTTTAGCAATTTTCGAAGATCTGAAAATTGCTAAGACCACTGAGCAGGATGGGATTCATCCTTGGATTCTCTGGGAAGACAGGAAGGAGGTTGCAGAGCCTTTGGCTTCAATCTTTATGTCATCATTGTCCACAGAAATAGTGCCAGAAGACTGGAGGATAGTAAATGTTGTTTCCTTGTTTAAGGAGGGGAGTGGAGACAACTCTGGTAATTATAGAACAAGGTTAAAAATCACATAACACCAGGTTATAGTCCAACAGATTTATTTGGAAGCACTAGCTTATGGAGCGCTGCTCCTTCATCAGGTGGTTGGAACAGTGCTCCGAAAGCTAGTGCTTCCAAATAAACCTGTTGGACTATAACCTGGTGTTGTGTGATTTTTAACTTTGTACACCCCAGTCCAACACTGGCATCTCCAAATCAATTATAGGCCAGTGAGCGTTACTTCGGTTGTGGTTAGGTGTTGGAAAAAGTTATAAGAGATAAGATTTATAATCATCTGGAAATGAATAATTTGATTAGGAATAGTCAACACAGTTTTGTGAAGGGTAGGTCGTGCCTCACTAACCTTATTGAGTTCTTCAAGAAGGTGACAAAATAGGTGGATGAGGGTAAAGCAGTTGATGTGGGGTATATGGACTTCAGTAAAGCGTTTGATAAGGTTCCACATGGTAGACTATTGTACAAAACACAGAGTTTCGGGATTAAAGGTGATTTAGTGGTTTGGATCAGAAAATTGGCTGGCTGAAAGGAGACAGAGGGTGGTGGTTGATGGGAAATGTTCATCCTAGAGCTCAGTTACCAGTGGCATACCACAAGGATCTGTTTTGGGGCCACTGCTGTTTGTCATTTTTATAAATAATCTGGATGTGAGTGTACAAGGATGGATTAGTAAACTTGCGGATGACACTAAGGTAGGTAGAGTTGTGGATAGTGCCAAAGGATGTTGTGGGTTACAGAGGGAAACAGATAAGATGCAGAGCTGGGCTAAGAAGTGGCAAATGGAGTTTAATGCAGAAAAGTGTGAGGTAGTTCATTTCGGAAGAAGTAACAGGAATGCAGCGTACTGGGCTAATGGTAACATTCTTGGCAGTGTAGATGAACAGAGAGATCTCGGTGACCAGGTGCATAAATCCTTGAAAGTTGCCACCCAGGTTGTTAGGGTTGGGTTAAAAAGGCATATGGTGTGTTAGTGTTTATTGGTAGGGGGATTGAGTTTCGGAGCCACGAGGTCATGCTTCAGCTGTACAAGACACTGGTAAGGCCGCACCTGGAGTATTGCTTACAGTTCTGGTCACCGCATTATAGGAAGGATGTGGAAGCTTTGGGAAGGGTTCGGAGGAGATTTACTGGGATGTTGCCTGGTATGGAGGCAGGGTCTTATGAGGAAAGGCTGAGAGAACTGAGGCTGTTTTCCATGGAGAGAAGAAGGTTGAGACGTGACTTAATTGAGACATACCAGATAATTAGAGGGTTGGATAGGGTGGACAGGGAGAGCCTATTTCCTCAGATGGTGAAGGCTAATATGAGGGGACATGGCTTTAAATTGAGGGGTGATAGATTTAGGACAGATATCAGGGTTAGTTTCTTTAGTCAGAGAGTCGTGGGGCTGTGGAATGGCCTGCCAGCAACAGTAGTAGACTCGTCATTGTTAAGGGCAATTAAATGGGTTTTTGGACATACATAGGGATAATAATGGAATGGTGTAGGTTAGATGGGCATCAGATTATTTTCACAGTGCGGCGCAACAATGAGGGTCGAAGGCCCTGTAACATTTTATGTTCTAATTAACATATGTGCCACACATGTGCCAGAATATGGCCATCTCCAACAAGGGAGATCTAACAATTACTCCTTGACATTCAATGGCATTATCTTGGCTAAACGCTCATTATATCCTGAGGGTTATGATTGACCAGAAACTGAACTGGACCAGCCATATAAACACAATGGCTATAACAGCAGGTCAGAGGCTAGGCTCAGAATATTGCAGCCTGATACCTCACCACATCCCCCTGCCTCACCAAAAGCCTGCCCACCATTACCAAGCTCAGGGCAGAAGTGAGATGGGACATTCCAAACTTGTCTGTCTGCAGCAGCTCCAACAAGCTCAGCACCATCTGGGACAAATCAGCCCATTTGATTGGCACCACTTCCACACCCTTAAACATTCACTCCCGCGTCACTAAACAGTGGCGACTGTGTGTACCATCTGGCAGGGCTGAATTGTCTACGCTTACTCCGAAATCCCAAAGCTAATCTACAAGATGCATTGCAACAACTGACCAAGCCTCATTCAACACAACATTCAGAACCTGTGACCTCTCCCACCTCATGTGCCAAAGGGACAGACACTTGGGAACACCACCATTTGCAAGTTCCCTTTCAAGACACTCACCGTCCTGACTTGGAGATGTGTCGCTGTTCCTTCAGTGACGTTGGGTCAAACCCTGGAACTCCCCCCGTAAGGGCATTGTGAATGTCCCATCACCACTTGAACTGAAGCAGTTCAAGAGGGCAACTCATCCTCATCTTGCCAAGGGGCAGTTAGGGACAGGCAATAAATGCTGGCCCCATCCAGTAACACCTACATCTTGTGAAAGAATAAAAAGAATTCAGTGAACCACTACAAACGTTCCCTCATATGCAACCTGCAGACTGTTCACTGCTCTCTCCTCCTAATAACTAGTCTGTAGCTCCACTCTCCAGACTCTGGCCTATTTAAACCCCCCACCTGCTCTGCATACAGAAATGGAGAAAATTAATTTGCACCATATTTAATTTAAACAGAAGTACGGTCTGTGTAATCCCGGGAGGTTGCTGCTGAAGATTAGTCAGGAGTCTCCTTCAGCCTTGGAGCAATGTTGAGTTTGATTGAGTTCCAAACAGAGAAGCAGTTCATCTACTGCTCGATAGAAGGAGGTTCTGGGGGAGACAATACCTGCCTCCCCACTGCCTGCTCAGAGCAAGGATACCCCCACCTGTTAACCCCAGCGTGTGCTGACAAAACCCCCCTCCCACTCTTCTCAGACTGAGACACAGACAATAGATTTAATTGGATCCTTCCCCTATTGTGTTATCTGGCGTGTTTTCCAGATGTAGGAGCAGACTTAAATGATTAAAAATTTAAACTAGTTTGTTTAGCTGTTTCACAGACACAGGAGTTTAAAGGTTGGAGGTGAAAGATTGATGCCCACGCACATCCCCTTAAAAAAAGGGAGACTCACACTGAATATTTAAGACCCTGCAGTATTGAATCCACCTCAACTGAATAACAAACAGCAGAATAGATTACTGAGCATTGGGAAAATGGTGGAAAACAAATCCTCACATCACCTTTGCTTCACTTTAAATCTACACCCTTTTTTTCTTTTTCCTTCTATCTGCAGGAAAAGTTTATTCCTATCTACTCTGAGCAGACCACCCATGATTTAGAAAATCTCGATCAGGTTACCTCTCAGCTTCTCTCCAAGGAGAACAACCCCAATTTCTTCAATCTATTAAAACCAAAAGAATTGCAGATGTCGTAAATCAGAAACAAAAGCAGAATTTGCTGGAAAAGCTCAGCAGGTCTGGCAGCATCTGTGGAGAGAAATCAGAGGTAATGACTGGGGAAGTGTCACTGGTCCCAAACACTGATTTCTCTCCACAGATGCTGCCAGACCTGCTGAGCTTTTCCAGCAATTTCTGCTTTTGTTTCTTCAATCTATCCTCATAACTGATGTTTCTAACTCCTGAAACCATTTTTGTAATTCGCTTCTTCACTCTCTCATCTTCCCATCTTCCCTATAATGTGGCACCCACAGCTGTACACAATACTCCAACTGAAATCTAACAAGTATCTTGTACAACTTCAGCAATACTTCCTTGGACAGTAATCCATGCCCATATTAATAAAGCCAAGAACACTGTCTGCTTTATTAACTACTCTCTCCTCCTGACATGTTTTTTCAATCACCTGTGCACATAGACACCCACTCCCCTCTGCTCCTCCACCCCCTTTAAATTTGTATCTCCTATTTTATATTGTCATTCAGTTTTCTTCCTACTAAGTGCTCTGGTTTCCTCCCACAGTCCAAAGATGTGCGGGTCAGGTGAATTGGCCATGCTAAATTGCCCGTAGTGTTAGGTAAGGGGTAAATGTAGGGGCTTGGGTGGGTTGCGCTTCAGCGGGTCGGTGTGGACTTGTTGGGCCGACGGGCCTGTTTCCACACTGTAAGTAATCTAGTCTAGTCTAAAGTGTATCACCTCACACTTGTCTACATTTAACCTCCTCTTTCACCTATCAGCCCACTCCATCACCCTGGTGGAACGCTGCACAGGAGGCTACTGAGTAAGATAAGGGCCCATGGTGACAGAGACAAGGTGCTAGCCTGGATAGAAGCTTGGCTGTCTGGCAGGAAGCAGAGAGTGGGGATAAAAGGGTCCTTCTCAGGATGGCAGCCAGTGACAAATTGTGTTCTACAAGGCTCAGTGTTGGGACCACAACTTTTCACTTTATACATTAATGATCGAGGTGAAGGAACTGGGGGGGTATTCTGGCTAAGTTTGCAGATGATACAAAGATAGATAGGGACAGGTAGCATTGAGGAGGCAGGGAGGCTGCTGAAGGATTTGGACAGGTTAGGAGAGAGGGCAAAGAAGTGGCAGATGAAGTACAACGTGGGAAAATGTGAGGTCATGCACTTTGGTCGGACGAATAGAGATTATTTTCTAAACGGGGAGAAAATTCAGAAATCTGGAGTGAAAAGAGACTGGGAGTTTTAGTCCAGGATTCTTTCAACGTAAACTTATAGGTTGAGTCAGTAGAGGACTATAAGGCTCTATAAGGTTCTGGTCAGACCACATTTGGAGTATTGTGCACAGTTTTGGGCCCCATTTCTCAGGAAGGATGTACTGGCCATGGAGTGTGTTCAGAGAAGGTTTACGAGAATGGCCCCAGGAATGAAAAGCTTAACATATGGGGAATGTTTGAGGACTCTGGGTCTATATTTAATGGAGTATAGAAGGATAGGGGTGGGGGGAGTGGTGGTCTAGCTGACTTACAGAATGCTGAATGGCCTGAACAGCGTGGATGTTCGGAAAGTGTTTCCATTGGTAGGAGAGACTAGGACTTGAGGACACAGCCTTAGAGTAAAGGGAAGACCTTTTAGAATGGAGATAAGGTGAAATGTCTTCAGCCAGAGAGTGGGGAATCTACATAATTCATAGCCACAGAAGGCTGTGGAGGCCAGGTCATTGAGTATATTTAAGACAGAGATAGATAGGTTCTTGAGTATCAAGGGAATCAAGGGTTACAGGGAGAAAGTGGGAGAATGGGGATAAGAAACTTATCAGCCATGATTGAGTGGTAGAGCAGTCTCAATGGGCTGAATGGCCTCAGTTCTGCTCCTTTGTCTTATGGTCTTATAAAGTTCTACACTCCTCCCTACTTCTGGTCACAATCTCAAGTTCTTCCAAGTTTCGTGTTGTCATGTGGAACAATTGGATGTTCAAAAGCAAAAAATTTCACGGAAGGCATGTGATCACATTCACGAACAGGTAAGTTCACCACAATCCCACTCCCTCATTAGATAGAGAGAGGTAACTAGCTGCTGGTATAACCTGTGGGTCAGTATATCTCTGCCGCGGGGAGAGGCTGAGAAGGAGAGTCCTCCATGGTAACCTCAGCGACATTGTTGGTGTCACTCTATATCACAAACCAGTCATTCGGCCAACTGAGCTAACCGAACATTTTGAGTAAATATCTAACATGTGGAATAGTGAATGTACTTGGCAGGTATCAGGAAGAGTTACAGGTCGGGTTAGGATGTTAATGCCATGGGTACCATCAGTGACTATAATGATGAAGACTATGTAGTGGTGTTATACAACCGGTTACTTGGATCAATTATTCAGAGTCTATTGATTTTGAAGAATTCTCATGTAAACTGCTGTAGTCAATTCTTTATGATATTAGATTTATATTGTTTTGGATCAAAATAATGTAGTTTGCAAAATAACTATGTTGGAGAATTGATTCAAATTCTTTTGTGTTGTTGGTTTTTACTTATTTCATAGAGCCCCTACAGTGCAGAAACATCCCACCATCCCTGTAACCTTACATTTCCCATGACTAACCCACCTAGCATGCACATCCCTAGAAACTATGTGCAATTTAATATGACTCATCCACCTAACTTGAACATCTTTGGACTGTGGGAGAAAACTGGAGCACACTCACACAGACACAAGGAGAATGTGCAAACCCCACACAGACCATCACCCGAGGGTAGAATTGAACCGAGGTCCCTAGTGCTGTGAGGCAGCAGCGCTAACCACTGAGCCACTGTGGTGAATGCATATGGGCCCCCATTGAACACACACATCAATCCCTCAATAGGTTACACAGGGAAAAGTCAATCCTCTGAAGCTTGACGTAAAACAGTAGTCTCAAAAATTTGGCTTTTGCAGATGACACTAAGGTTGGTGAAGTAGCAGATAATGAAGGGGACTGTCAGAGAATACAGCAGAATATAGATAGATTGGAGAGTTGGGCAGAGAAATGGCAGATGGAGTTCAATCTGGACAAATGCATTTTGGAAGATGTAATTCCAGAGCGAAATATACAGTAAATGAATAAGTCCTGGGGAAAACTGATGTACAGAGAGATCTGGGTGTTCAGGTCGATTGTTCACTGAAAGTGGCAATGTGGGTCAGTAGAGTGGTCAAGAATGTTTTCCTTTATCGGACAAGGTATTGAGTACAAGAGTTGGCAGGTCATGTTACAGTTGTATAAGACTTTGGGTCGGCCACATTTGGAATACTGCATACAGTTCTGGTTGCCACATTACCGAAAGGATGTGGATGCTTTGGAGAGGGTGCAGAGGAGGTTCACCGGAATGTTGCCTGGTATGGAGGGTGCTAGCTAAGAGGAGAGGTTGAGTAGGTTAGGATTATTTTCATTGGAAAGAAGGCGGTTGAGGGGGGACCTGATTGAGGCCTACAAAATCATGAGAGGTGTAGACAAGTTAGACAGCAAGAAACTTTTTCCCAGAGTGGGGGACTCAATTACTAGGGGTCACGAGTTCAAAGTGAGAGGGAAAAAATTTAGGGGAGATATATGTGGAAGGTTCTTTATGCAGAGGGTGTGGGTGCCTGGAATGCGTTGCCAGTGGAGGTAATAACAGTGGGAACGATAGCGTCATTTAAGATGTATCTAGACAGATACATGAATGGGCAGGGAGCAAAGGGACACAGATCCTTAGAAAATGGGTGGCAGGTTTAGATAGAGGATGTGGAATGGCGCAGGGTTGGAGGGCCGAAGGGCCTGTGCTGAAATGTTCTTTGATCTTTGCTCTTTAAACCAGTAGAGATGGTATAAAGCACAGATTCCTCGACAATCCCATTTCTATCTGTGAGATCTTACGCTGTATTAATTCGGTTGCTGCATCTCCTTACATCACCGACGTGACCACACTGGAGAAAAATAGCTCAGCCTTTACTCAGAAGAACTTTGTGGATGTGAAGGAAGCTACTTAATGCAAGTGTTCTTTTTTACATAAAAATTATAATCATTCAATTGTTCCAATGTTCTGGAGCAGAAAATTAAATAAAAACATTCAAAGAATCTTGGCAAATACTGAGGATTGTAATGAATAATGAATGCAGTGGATCCTGTGACAAGCTGCATCACACGCGACTGAAGCACTTGTCACACATCTGACAGTTCCAAACCACATGACTACAAACTGTGCAATTCACCAATTTACCAACCTGAGAGTCAGCATCAACAATTCTCAGAGGCCGAATGAGAGAATTAAAGCATTTGAATCTACATAGAATTCCAGGCAGTAAGTGGTTGAGGTGATGGTGGTAACATGGACAGTCACTGGATAGTAACTCAGACCGTAGGCTAATGCGATGGGGCCATGGGCTCAATGTCACACCACAATGGCTGGTGACACCTAAGTTGCTTAGGAACATAAGAAATAGGAACAGGCTGAAGCTGTTCAGATCATGGCTGATCCAACACTCCATATTCCACTTTCCTGCTCTTTCTCCTTAATCCTTGGTTCCCCGACAGATCAAGAATCTCACTATCTCAGCATTAAATATATCCAAGGACTCGGCCCCCACAGGTCTCTGTGGCAATGAATTTCAAAGACTCACAACCCTCTGAGAGTTTGAATTCCTCCTCATCTCAGTGTGAAATTGGTGTGCCTTTATTCTGAGACTGTTCCCTCTGGTCCTAGGGGAAACATTCCCTCAGCATTGACCCTGTCAAGCCCTTTAAGAATCTGTGATGTGAAGCCACTGACAACTATCATCAATTGCTGTAAAATTCCAAAGGTTCACTCAGCTTAAGGGCAAATTGGGATAAGTTACAAATGCTGATCTTGCCAGTGCAACATGCACCCCACACAAAAAAACATTATACATGAGGGCCAACATAGAACATAGAACATAGAAAAATACAGCGCAGTACAGGCCCTTTGGCCCTCGATGTTGCGCCGATCCAAGCCCACCTAACCTACACTAGCCCACTATCCTCCATATGCCTATCCAATGCCAGTTTAAAAGCCCATGAGGAGGGAGAGTCCACCACTGCTACTGGCAGGGCATTCCATGAACTCACAACTCGCTGAGTAAAGAATCTACCCCTAACATCTGTCCTATACCTACCACCCCTTAATTTAAAGCTATGCCCCCTTGTAATAGCAAATTTATTGGAGGTAATGGGTATTAAGACAGACTCTGTGTTTATATAACACCAGTCACAACCTCAAGACATCCCCAAATATTTGATAATTTTTGAAGTAGTATTTTTCACTCTCTCAGGGGACTTGGACATCACTGGCTGGGTCAGCATTTATTGCCTGTCCCTAGTTGCCCCTTGAGAAGGCGGGGGTGAGCTGCCTTCTTGAACCACTGCAATCCATGGGCTGTAGGTAGACCCACATGCCCTTGGGGAGGGAATTCCCGGATTTTGACCCAGTGACACAGAAGGAACAGCGATACATTTCCAAGTCTGGATGGTGAGGGGCATGGAGGGGAACTTTCGGGGGTGGTGTTCCCATGTATCTGCCTCCCTTGTCCTTCTCGATGGAAGTGGTCATGGGTTTGGAAGGTGCTGTCTGTTTTGTAATGTAAGAAATGCAACAACAAAGTTGTACAGAGCAAACTACATGGTATTAATAACCAGATATTAAGCAGTTTTGGTCTCTCTCTGTCTGAGGAAGGATGTTCTGGATATGGATCTAGTGCAGTGATGTTTGCCAGGCTGATTCCTGGGATGGCAGGACTGACGTATGGAGAGGGACTGGATCAGTCAGGAGTATATTCATACAGTGGGATCTCATAGAAACCTTAAAATTGTTACAGGACCAGACAGGGTAAACACAGGAAGAATGTTCCTGATGATGGGGAATGCAGAACCATGGGTCACAATCTAACAAGATCAGGGGGGCCATTTAGGTCTGAGCTGAGGAGAAATGTCTTCACCCAGAGAGTTGGGGGGTGGGGCCTTGTGAAATTCTCTGCCACGGGAAGTGGTTGAGCACAAAACATTGCATGGTTTCAAGGAATTGGATATGTTTCTTAGGGCAAAAGTGATCAAAGGATATGTGGAGAAAGCAAGGACAGGGGAGTAATTTCAATGATCAGCCATGATCATATGGAATGGCAGAACAGGTCTGAAGGGCTGAATGGCCTCCTCGTGCTCCTTTTCTCCATGTTTGGGTGATGATTTGGATATTCCAATACATGGTGAACATGGACAGATTGCCTCTCTGCTTCCTGTCTATTAGGATTGAGCACTGCACTTCCTGCTGGCATTCCTGAATCCAGTGCCTGAAATTGAACAGCTCCCTTGGAGTGTGGGATACTCGAGGGAAGCCTTGGGAGAAGCCTCTCACAGCACGCATTTCACCATGTCCTGAGAGTTTATTATCAAACAGCACAGCCAGAACTTTGACAGCTCCTGAGAAAAGTTCAGCAGGTAAAGTCAATGTGGGATTGGGGAGAGGGCACAGCTGGTAATGGGGCTATGGTGCCAGGTGGGTAGAGCACCAAGTATGTAGGGTGTCAGGTAATAAGTTGTTGTGGGAGTGAGTGTGAGGTGAGCAGGGTACCATGTGGATATGGTACCAGTTGGATATGGCATTAGGTGGGTAGGGTACTTGGTCAATATGTTGCCAGTTGGATAGGTACCAGTTGGATATAGTGCTAATTGAATATGGTACCAGGTGGGTAGGGTGCCAGTTAGGTATAGTGCCAGTTGTAGATTGTACCAAGTGGATAGGGTACCAGGTGGATGTTGTGCCAGTTAATTATTGTAACATGTGGGTAGCGTTTCAAATGAGTGATGGTATGCTTAAGGTTGGTTAAGGTTAGGAGGTTGATGCAGATGTATCAGATCCTGTAGCAGGGAAAGAGGGTGCTGTGTTCAGCTATAGGGGATAGTGAGGGGGTGAAGGTGAAGGTGAAGGAGAGAGGGGTGGGGAGAGTATCATGGGCATGATGAGGACTACTAAAATGGGATGGGCTGGGATTGGTGAACCAAGGAGATTCAGGCCAGCAGTGGGGAGGGACTGGTGTCAGGTTGAGGAGGAGGGGATACAGTCATTTTGGTTTGTGGGTTAGGATCAGGTCTGGGAGTTTAAGGGGATGGGGGAAGTGCACTGGGAGGGTAGTTGATGAATCAGAAGATCAGCTTTATAGTTTTCCAGAATTTAGACTTGTGGTTTAATTTTGCCTAGGCCACTATTTGTTTAACTGAAATGGAACCCTTGCAATTCTCTGATGTTAATGCATCCTTTCAGAGAGTTTCAGACACCAGAGAATTCCCGATGGAAATCCTCACCTTTTCAGGAAATTCCCATGAGGTCAGGCACATTTGAGATTCTGCATTACTCAATCTGTGTTGCTCCAACAGCTATCCAGCCACGGGAACATCTGCAAAAAATATTGCCCAGGGCTCCGGGGAGAACACCACTGTACCTTTTTCCCAAACAGGATCATTTGGGTCTGTCAGAGGACAGGACACGCCTGGGTTTCACACCTCAAAGTGAGATTCTGATGGGGCACTGTGAGCCAATAGAAACATGGGCAGCTAGTATGCTGACGCTCTGTATCTCTTCAAGAGCGAATTATTCTTGTTCTTAACTGAACGAGCTCAGAGATCATAGCTTTCTTTATTCATTCATAGAATGTGGACATGGCTGACCAGGCCTGCTTTTCTTGCCCATTCCTAATTGCCCTGGGTGAAGGTGCAGGTAAGCAATCTTCAGGCCCAGTAACATCTACAGAACAGTTGGATATTATTTCTCATGGTCTGTGTGCCTTTCAGAGACTGGGCCATGATGTCATCACTATATTATAACGTGTGACCTATAAAGTTCTCATACTCCATCTTAGCCCAGGATCACTTGAAGCATGACCCTCTAGTGAAAGTACATTCCTCTGTTCTAAACCAATGGAATAAATATTAGCCCAGACACTATGGTGCCTGAGGAATGCAATGTTTGTATAAAATAACTAGCTCTGATAAATGACTGTTGAATTCTTCCATAACGCGATATCTACATCCAGTTTCTTACGTTACAGAAGATGACACACGGTGGCTCAGTGGTTAGCACTGCTGCCTCACAGCGCCAGGGACCCAGGTTCGATTCCAGCCTCAGGCAACTGTCTGTGTGGAGTTTTCACATTCTCCCCGTGTCTGCGTGGGTTTGCTCCCACAGTCCAAAGGTGTACAGGTCAGGTGAATTGGTCATGTAAATTTCCCAATGTTCAGGGATGTGTAGGTTAGGGGAATGAGTCTGGGTGGGATGCTTGGAGGATCAGTGTGGACTTGTTAGGCCGAATGGCCAGTTTCCACAGTTTAGGGATTCTATGACATAATGTGGAGGTGCTGATGTTTGACTGGGGTGGACAAATTGCACGACACTAAGTTCTAGTCCAACAGGTTTATTTGGAAGCACTAGCTTTCAGAGCACTGCCTCATCATTAGGTGAAGTCTAGTGTTCTGAAAGCTTGTGATTTCAAATAAACCTGTTGGGATTTCAACATGCAGGTAGACTGGGAGAATCAGGATGGTATTGGACCTCAAGAAAGAGACTTTGTGGAGTGCCTCAGACATGGATTCTTAGAGCAGCTGGTGCTGGAGCCGACCAGGGAGAAGGCAATTCTGGATCTGATATTGTGTAACGAACCAGAATTGGTCAGAGACCTCGAAGTGAAGGAGCCATTAGGAGGTAGTGACCATAATACAATAAGCTTTAGTCTGCAGTTTGAAAGGGAGAGGGTAGAATTGGAAGTGACAATATTTCTGTTGAATAAAGGGAACTATGGAGCTATGAGGGAGGAGCTGGCCAAAGTTCAATGGTGCAATACCTTAGCAGGGATGGCAGTGGAGGAACAATGGTGGATATTTCTGTGTATAATGCAGAAGTTGCAGGATCAGTTCATTCCAAAAAGGAAGAAAGATCCTATGAGGAGGCAGGGGTGGCCGTGGGAAGTTAAGAAACATATAAAGTCAAAAGAGAAAAAGTATAACATAGCAAAGATAAGTGGGAAAACAGAGGACTGGGAAGCTTTTAAAGGATAATAGAGGATTGCTAAGAAGGAAATACACAGAGAAAAAATGAGGTACGAAGGTAAACTGGCCAATAATATAAAGGAGGATAGTAAAAACTTTTTTTTGTATGTGAAAGGCAAAAAAATGGTTAAGACTAAAATTGGGCCCTTGAAGACAGAAACAGGGGAATATATTACGGGGAACAAAGAAATGGCAGAAGAATTGAATTGGTACTTCAGATCCGTATTCACTGGGGAAGACACAAGCAATCTCCCTGAGGTAACAGTGGCTGAAGGACCTGAACTGAAGGGAATTTATATTTGCAAGGAATTGGTGTTGGAGAGACTGTTAGGTCTGAAGGTTGATAAGTGCCCGGGGCCTGATGGTCTACATCCCAGGGTAGTGAAGGAGGTGGCTCGAGAAATGGATGCGTTGGTGATTATTTTCTACCGTTCAATAGATTTGGGATCAGTTCCTGCAGATTGGAGGGTGGTTAATGTTGTACCACTTTTTAAGAAAGGTAGGAGAGAGAAAGCAGGAAATTATAGACCAGTTAGTCTGACCACAGTGGTGGGAAAGATGCTGGACTCTATTATAAAGGATGAAATTACGACACATCTGGATAGTAGTAACAGGATAGGTCAGAGTCAGCATGGGTTTATGAAGGGGAAATCATGCTTGACTAATCTTCTGGAATTTTTTGAGGTTGTAACTCTGAAGATGGGCGAGGGAGATCCAGTAGATGTAGTGTACCTGGACATTCAGAAAGCCTTTGATAAAGTCCCACATAGGAGGTTAGTGAGCAAAATTAGGCCACATAGTATTAGGGGCAAAGTACTGACTTGGATTGAAAATTGGTTGGCTGACAGGAAACAAGAGTAGTGATAAACGGCTCCATTTCGGAATGGCAGGCGGTGACCAGTGGGGGACCGCAGCTTTTTACAATTTATATTAATGATATAGAAGATGGTATCAGCAATAACATTAGCAAATTTGCTGATGATACTAAGCTGGGTGGCCGGGTGAAATTTGAGGAGGATGTTAGGAGATTACTGGGTGACCTGGACAGGTTAGGTGAATGGACAGATGCATGGCAGATGCAGTTTAATGTGGATAAATGTATGGTTATCCACTTTGGTAGCAAGAACAGGAAGGCAGATTACTACCTAAGTGGAATCAATTTAGGTAAAGGGGCAGTGCAGAGAGATCTGGGTAATCTTGTACACCAGTCAATGAAGGTAAGCATGCAGGTACAGCAGGCAGTGAAGAAAGCTAATAGCATGCTGGCCTTCATAACAAGAGGGATTGAGTATAGAGCAAAGAGGTTCTTCTGCAGCTGTACAGGGCCCTGGTGAGACCACACCTTGAGTACTGTGTGCAGTTTTGGTCTCCAAATTTGAGGAAAGACATTCTGGCTATTGAGGGAGTGCAGCGTAGGTTCACGAGGTCAATTCCTGGAATGGCAGGACTATCTTATGTTGAAAAATTGGAGCGACTGGGCTTGTATACCCTTGTGTTTAGAAGACTGCGAGGGGATCTGATTGAGACATATAAGATTATTTAAGGATTGGACACTCTGGAGGCAGGAAACATGTTTCCGTTGATGGGTGAGTCCCGAACCAGAGGGCACAGCCTTAAAAATACGGGGTAGACCATTTAGGACAGAGATGAGGAGAAACTTCTTCACCCAGAGAGTGGCGGCTGTGTGGAATGCTCTGCCCCAGAGGGCAGTGGAGGCCCAGTCTCTGGATTCATTTAAGAAAGATTTGGATAGAGCTCTCGAGGATAGTGGAATCAAGGGTTATGGAGATAAGGCAGGAACAGGATACTGATTGAGGATGATCAGCCATGATCATAATGAATGGTGGTGCAAGCTTGAAGGGCAGAATGGCCTACTCCTGTAACTATTGTCTATTGTCTATTGACTGTAACCTGGTTTTGTGTGATTTCTGCAGGTGACGTAAATATTGCCAGATCAGGTAAACATCCAGTTTGGAGCAAATTTCCGCTGATAGGAAGGGAGCGCCAGGACTTGGAAGAGGCCCAAGGATTGACAAAAAATTAACAAATACCTTCATGGAGACAGCCCATGTGGACCTGCTCATTAGATCCAATGACCTGAAACAATCACAGAAAAATGTTCCAGCGTTACTTTTCATTGTTCATCTTTGGGTTTCTCTTCACATTGATGTGTCCCTCTACATGGTCCTGTTGGTTTGGGGAGTGGGTTCAGGTCCAGGCGTATAGGGGATTGGAGGAGGTACACGATGATGCATCATCCCATTTTATGGATGTATGATGGGATTGGGTGTGAAACAGCCCCATCATAAATCCCCGGCAATCTGGCTTTGGACTAACCCATCACTATCCTATAATCCTGTGTTTATATATGAGTTTATATATGTACCCATATACATATGTTTGCTTATACATGTGTTTATAAATGTGTTGATACATGTGTTTACTTATGTGTTTACATATCTGTGTTTAAATGCGTGTTTACTTCTCTGTGTTCATATCTGTGTTTATCTGCATGTTCTAGACCTGGTGTGGTCTCAACTCCAGATTCATCCGACAGCAAAGCTCTGAGCTCCCCTAACTCCAGCCTCTGTGTTTCTGTGATAATCTGTCATTAACGTACGGGTCTTCACCCTGAGTTCTGTGCCTCCCTCTCCTAACCACTATCTCTGCTCCCCTCACAGCTATTTCCCTGACCAACCTTCCAGTGGCCTGCCCTTTTACGTAGCTCCATGTTCCATTTTGCTTTATAATGTTGTGAAGTATTTGCACTGCCTGCTCCAGTGCAGGTGCTATCCAAGTATAAGTTGTTGTTATCGGAGCTAGCACAGACCATACACACAATGGTCACCGTGCTGGGGTCGAGGGTGAAGGGGGCTTCTCTTTGCTGAGCAGAGACTGAGTGAGAGGAGATGGTCAGAGAGTTAGCATGTGCCCTCCAGCCCCACTCACATCTCCCACCCTTCAACCTTTCAGCTCAGAGCCAATCCTGATTCTGCATCAAGGGTCACTGACAGGGACCCCATTCAAATAGTCAGCACCTTCCCCACCTCAGGCCCTGTGCTGTATGTCAGACCTCACACAGAGCCATATATTAACACAGGTCAGGACACCATACTACAGAGCGAAGTGGACTTGCATTTCTGTAGCGCCATTCACAACCTCGTGATATCCCAAACTGCTTTGCAGGCTGGTGAAGTCATTTGAAATGTAGTCGTTATTGGAAGTAAGAGTGTTATTTTAAGATTAAGCGGTAACAGTAGTGTCGAAAAGTGTTGGTGCTGGAAAAGCACAGCAGGTCAGGCAGCATCTGAGGAGCAGGAGAGTCGACATTTTAAGCAGAATCTCTTCATCAGGAATTCCTGATGAAGGGTTTACGCCCGGATCGTCGATTTTCCTGCTCCTGGGATGCTGCCTGACCAGCTGTGCTTTTCCAGCACCAATACTCTTTGACTCTGATCTCCAGCATCTGCAGTCCTCACTTTCTCCTTCTTCAAAGCAGTGCCTGGTTTCATCCTCCCACGAGTGCAGTCAGCGACACAGCTTAAAGTAACAACTAAAATGGAACCCCATCCAGGAACCCAGAACTCCTTCAGCATTCTGCGAGTTTCAGTCGAGATTTCAAGCTGAAGTCACTTGAATCTTCCACGGTAAGTAGATTCCCAAAGCAGGGTGCCTAGATTTGGACCCAGCAGGAAGCCACCTAGTGCTTTAAAGCCAACCTGGTTCTCAGGTGTATTGATATTCCCCCGGGACATTTGCTGAGTTCTGACTTCCTGGAAGATTAGATGCTGTGGGATGTGCAATTGCTTCAATTTTTCTTTAACATTTTGGAGAGTTGGATATCACAATTAACATGACAAAGTATTCAGACAAATCAACTCCACAGTGGCACCAAGTGACTGGCAAGTGAAGCTACACAATCACATTGAGGGAAAGAAAAATACATCAAAAACTGAGCAGACCAAGTGTACCTGGATTAGAACTGAATTAATATTTGATAGATACTGACTGTTAAATGGAAAAATCATAAGGCAGACCAATTTCATTAATAAGTGCATTAATATGTCTTTGGAACTCCTTACCACAGAGAGCTGTGGGGGCAGAGTCCTTGTGTATAGTTAAAGTTAAAAATCACACAGCACCAGGTTATTGTCCAACAGGTTTATTTGGAAGCACTAGCTTTCGGAGCGACGCTCCTTCATCAGGTAGCTGTGGAGGGAATCCATAACCACCTGATGAAGGAGCGTCGCTCTGAAAGCTAGTGCTTCCAAATAAACCTGTTGGACTGTAACTTGGTGTTGTGTGATTTTTAACATAGCCCACCCCAGTCCAACACCGGCTCCTTCAGCTCACAGCGTATAGTTAAGGCTGAGATAGGTTCCTGATCAGTCGGGGAATCGTGGGTTACGGGGAAAGTGAACATGAGGAATGTCGGATCAGCCATGATCCTATCGAATAACAGAGCAGGTTTGAGGAGCTGAATGGCCTCCTGTTTATGATCTTAAGGTCTTTTCTGTATGTAAGCTGTTGATATTGAATGATGGGGACAGGATATTGGAGAGGGAATTGGTTAAACCTCTCAGCTAGCTGCCACAGGTCTGAAGGGCAGAATAGCCTGATGCTGTAAAATTGCATGATTCTAAAATATAAACAGAGACTGATTTCCGTTCCAAAAGAGGAAAATAATGAGGTCAGTTTTCTGGTTAGCGCAGTGATAATGTCATGGTGCTGACACTCGCCAGAATTCTCGACTAATGCTTTAGGGATACAAGGTCTAATCCCATCAATGGAGCTAGTGGAATTTAAAATTCAAACAGTAAAATCAACAAATTAATAATTCTGTCATTGAAAGCTAGCAGTAACCATGACAACTATTAATTACTGTTAAAAACCCATCTGATTCACTGATGTTCTTCAGAGAAGAAAATTTGTTGCCCTTCAGTTTCCAAATTAGGATCTCCAGAGTCAAAAGATTAACTCAGTTTCTCTCTCTGCAGATGCTGCCCGACCTGTGAGTTTCTCCAGTACTTTCTGCCTTTATTTCAGGTCTGTCAACTCTTTGTTGTCTGATAATAAATTGCTGTAATCCCAGAGGGGGCCATGGGGCTGCTCTCTCTCATTGGAGATAGACAGTTGGTGGCGAGTTTAACCTGAGGGTCACCATGCCTCTGGCCAGGGGAGAGGTTGAGAAGAAGAATTCTCAATGGTAACCGCGGCCGGTGATGGGAAACTTTTGGCATCACTCTGCATCATAAAGCAGCGTCCAGCTCGCCTCCCGATCCCAAGTAATCAGGTTGACTCGGAACAGCCCTCTGGGCAATTCAGGACAGGCAACGAATTCAGGCCTCACCAGCTTTGCCCACACCCCATGAAGGAACTTTGGAAGATATTTGAGGGGTGGAGGCGTGCACAGGTTGAGATTGGTTCGAGTGGGCACGTTAGAGGGGTTCTGATTGAACTGTATAAAATTCTAATAGGGCTGGACTGACTGGGTGCAGGGAGGATGCTCCCCCTGGGTGAGGAATCTATAACCAGGGCTTTTAGTCTGAGGAGACAGGGTGGACCATTTAGGACTGAGATGGGGAAACATCAGCTGGTGGTCAATCTCTGGAATTCACTGGCACGGGGCAGTGCAGGTCAGCTCACTGATTTTCTTTTGGATATTAAAGGCATCAAGAGGAATGGGGGAAAAGTGGGAATATGGAATAGACCTGGGGCAGCACAGTGGCTCAGTGGCTCGCGCTGCTGCCTCACAGCACCAAGGATCCAGGTTCAATTCCAGTTTCGGGTGACTGTGTGGAGTTGGTACATTCTCCCCGTGTCTGTGTGAGTATGCTCCAGTTTCCTCCCACAGTCCAAAGATATGCAGGTTAGGTGGATTGGCCATGAGAAATTGCCCCGTGGTGTCCAGGGATGTGTAGGTTAGGTGGGCTATCTATGAGAAATATAGGGCTAGGGGGTCAATCTGTATGGGAAACTCTTTGGCGGGTCCGTCTGGACTTGTAGGACCAAATGGCCTGTTTTCACACTGTAAGGATTCTATTCTATAGTGGATGGTACAGCAGTATCCAAGGGCTGAATAACCTTCCCTGTTCCTTGTTTTGATGTTTCTAATATCCTAACAGATTCAAGATGCTACAAGTGTACAACTGGATCTTGAGTCGATGGGCCAGTGGGCTGAGGATTGGCAAATGGAGTTTAATTTAGATAAATGTAAGGTGCTGCATTTTGGAAAGGCAAATCAGGGTAGGGCTTATACACTTAATGGTAAGGTCCTAGGGAGTGTTGCTGAACAAAGAGACCTTGGAGTGCAGGCTCATAGCTCCTTGAAAGTAGAGGCACAGGTAGATAGGATAGTGAAGAAGGCGTTTGGTATGCTTTCCTTTATTGGTCAAAGCATTGAGTATAAGAATTGGAAGGTCATATTGCAAGACATTGGTTAGGCCATTTTTGGAATATTGCATGCAATTCTGGTTTGTCTCCTCTCAGAAAGATGTTGTGAATCTTGAAAGAGTTCGGAAAAGATTTACAAGGATGTTGCCAGGGTTGGAGGACTTGAGCTATAGGGAGAGGCTGAACAGGCTGGGGCTGTTTTCCTTGGAGTGTCAGAGACTGAGGGGGTGACATTATAGAGGTTTATGAAATCATGAGGGGCATGGATAGGGTAAATAGACAAGGTCTTTTTCCTGGGGTCAGGGAATCCAGAACTAGAGGGCATAGGTTTAGGGTGAGAGGGGAAAGATATAAAAGGGATTTGGAGGCAAGGTTTTCACACAGAGGGTGGATGTGAATGTTAATGGAATGAGCTACCAGAGGATGTGGTGGAGGCTGGTACAGTTACAGCATTTGAAAGGCATCTGGATGGGTATATGAATAGGAAGGATTTAGAGGGATATGGGCCAGGTGCTGGCAAATGGGACTAGATTAGACTAAATTAGGTTACAATATCTGATTGGTATGAACATTTTGGACCGATGGGTCTGTTTCTATGCTGTACAGCTCTATGACTCTATGACTTGTCCTTATGTTTGTATATTTCTACATTCCTTTGTTGCTAATGGCAACATTCCAACTCCCTACATTACAGAGGTTTGTTCCTACACTGCAGTCAGACCACACCAGGTCTGGGACTCCTTGGAGCACAGTATCTGGAAAAGATCCATCTTCTGGTCTCTCCTTTGTGAAGACATAAATATCAGCTCAGCAGATGGTGGACAATCCAGCAGGGTTATTACCTGGGAAACAATTATTAGTGCACACAACACAGAATGATTCAAAAGCAATCGAGTTAAATCAAAGCTGATGGACACCAGGGGACAGATCCTGAGCACCTGTGGATAGCGGTGTTATCAATAATCCTTCGAGAAGCTGCAGGCCACTGTCAGTCATAGATTTATATCTGCAAAAAAAATCAGATAAACCAAGCACAGTACAAATATCATAATGTGGAAGCGCTGGTTCCTGTGGACAAAGTCAAAAGTCACATGACACTAGTTATAATCCAACAGGTTTATTTGAAATCACAAGCTTTCCAAGCAGTATAACCTAGTATACCTCTAACTATAACCTAGTTTCATGTGACTTCTGACAAGTATCAGAGGAAGGGAGGGCTACGCAAAATCTACTCAGCATGGAGAAAGTGAGGACTGCAGATGCTGGACATCAGAGTCGAGAGAGTGGTGCTGGAAAAGCGCAGCAGGTCAGGCAGCATCCGAGGAACAGGAGAATCAATGTCTTGGGCAAAATCCCTTCATCAAAAGTCTACGCAGCCCCTTGTATCTCAGTACTAAAGGGAAGAGGGTGTGATAACATTGTGGTAATATCTCTGCATCAGTAATCTAGGCGATTGCAACTCAGAATTTACAGCAGCTACATCCATTTATTCAATGTCAAATTGAAAGCTTGTCTCCCTGATCATCACTCAAGTTCGATCAGGATGGAAATCCACCATATTTACCCACTCTGGCCTACATGTGACTCCAGACTCACTGCAATGAAGCTGTCTGACCCCTGAAAAGGTATTACAGGTTGCTCAGCTGAAAGACAGTCAGGGTGAGAGATGAATGCTGGTCACTGCGTGATTCCCACAACCCGTGGGAGAATTTGTGTAAGACATCAGCTCAAAGAAATCATCAAAGCTTCCACAGGAGCAAAAACAGAAGTTGCCGGAAAAGCTCAACAAGTCTGGCAGCATCTGTGAAGAGAAATCAGAGTTAACATTTTGGGTCCCTCTGAGGAAGGGTCATTGGACCCAAAACATTAACATAGAACATACAACATTCCAATGCAGTACAGGCTTTTCAGCTCATAATGTTGCACCAACCTGAAGCCCATCTAACCTACACTATTCCATTCTCGTCCATATGCCTATCCAATGACCATTTAAATGCCCTTAAAGGTGGTTGTTGCAGGCAGTGCACTCCACGGCCCTACTACTCTCTGAGTAAAGAAACTACCTCTGATATCTGTCCCATATCGATCACCCCTCAATTTAAAGAAATGTCCCCTCGTACTAGCCATCACCATCCAAGGAAAAAGGCTCTATCTAACCGTCTGATTATCTTATACGTCCCTATTAAGTCACCTCTCAACCTTCTTCTCTCTAATGAAAACAGCCTCAAGGCCCTCAGCCTTTCCTCATAAGACCTTCCCTCCATACCAGGCAACATCCTAGTAAATCTCCTTTGAACCTTTTCCAAAGCTTCCACATCCTTCCTATAATGTGGTGACCAGAACTGTATGCAATACTCCCAGTGGGGCCACACCAGAGTTTTGTACAGCTGCAGCATAACCTCATGGCTCCAAAACTCAATCCCTCTATTAATAAAAGCCAACACACTGTATGTCTTCTAAACAACCCTATCAACCTGGGTGGCAATTTTCAGAGATCTATGCACATGGACACCAAGATCTCTCTGCTCATCTAAACTACCAAGAATCTTACCATTAGCCCAGTATTCTACATTCCTGTTACTCCTTCCAAAGTGACTCATCTCACACTTTTTCACATTAAACTCCATTTGCCACATCTCAGCCCAGCTTATCCAAGTCCCTCCGCAACCTACAACACCCTTCTGCACTGTCTACAACTCCACCAACTTTAATGTCATCTGCAGATTTACTAACCCATCCTTCTACGCCCTCATCCAGGTAATTTATAAAAATGACAAACAGCAGTGGCCCCATAACAGATTCTTGCAGTACCCCACTAGTAACTGAACCCCAGGATGAATATTTCCCATCAACCGCCACCCTCTGTCTTCATTCAGCTAGCCAATTTCTGATCCAAACCACTAAATCACCCTCAATCCCATGCCTCTGTATTTTGTGCAATTGCCTACCGTGGGGAACCTTATCAAACCCCTTACTGAAACCCATATACACCACATCAGCCACTTTACCCTCATCCACCTGTTTGGTCACCTTCTCAAAGGACTCAGATTTCTCTTTGCAGATGCTGCCTGACCTGCTGAGCTTTTCCAGCAATTCCTGTACTTGTTTCTGATTTACAGCACCTGCAGTTCCTTCGGTTTTTAAAGGTAGTGCAGGAATGGAGGCTGCGTGTGGGAGGTCTCACTGGCTGCATTCCTGTATCCACAAATCGGATGGAGGGAGGGAGTTGGGTGTCACAGTTACCGTCAATGACGTCAAGAATACAGCAATTCTCTCCACTGACGTCCCTCTGTATCTACTCCCTCCCTCCCCGGCCATCCGTGACAGCGGTTTTTTGTCTAATCTGTACGTTGCACAGCAGTTACTCCCCACAGTTACTGCAGTAGCATTTTCCAAACCTGTGAGGATGAGAGCAACAATGTCGTGGGAGCAGAGTCACCCCTACATTCCCCTCTGAGTCACGCACTATCTTGATTTGGACGTATAACCATCATTGACACTCCCTAAATCCAACTCACATTGACACTATCTCCTCTTTTCATCTTAGCCAGAGCTGTATTGATTTTGTTCTGGGAATTAAAAGCGACCTTAGCCTTTTGAATCCCTTAAATTAAGACCTGAATTAAATGGTTTGCCTTTGGACTGATGAAAACTGACTGTTTAATCCTCTCTGTGCTAAGGTAATGAATCATCACTGAGAGTTGATTGAAGTGTTTAAGACATGAGGAATTACAGACTTCCTGGTCACTGATGCTGCACACCTGGACCAGTTTATCACAAAGAGAGCAGCATTCAGCTCGTGATTGGGAACAAACTTTGAGATGTTTTATTGAATCACAGAATTCTCACAAATGGAGACCATTCATATCATCATATCCATGTTTGTTCTCTGTAAAAGAAATCAAGCTAATCCCTTCCCTCACCCAGCAATGTTTCTGTTCCCCTATGTCCTTTTTAAAGCACGGTGGCGGCACGGTGGCACAGTGGTTAGCACTGCTGTCTCACAGCGCTTGAGACCCGGGTTCAATTCCCGACTCAGGCGACTGACTGTGTGGAGTCTGCATATTCTCCCCGTGTCTGCGTGGGGTTCCTCCCACAGTTGGGTCAGGTGAATTGGCCATGCTAAATTGCCCGTAGTATTAGGTAAGGAGTAAATGTAGGGGTATGGGTGGGTTGTGCTTCGGCGGGTCGGTGTGGACTTGTTGGGCCGAAGGGCCTGTTTCCACACTGTAAGTAATCTAATCTAAAAAAAATTAAATCTCCCTCCACCATTCTCTCTCTCCCTCCCCATGTATATTCCAGATCCTAGCCCCTTGAGCAGGAATCCCCTCTCCCTCATGTCATCGCTGCTTTGATTCAAAACCCTCTTGTACTTGGCCCTTCTGTCCATGGGAGCAGCAGGTCTGAACATTGGGAGTTTTGCATAAAGTCATCCATTTTCACAGAATGTTACAGTTCGGAAGGAGGCCAGTTGACTCATCATCTCTGGTACTTGCCCCTGAAACAGCAAAGACCTTTAACTTTTGTGACAACTCCAGGAATAATGGAGCTTGGTTTCCAGCATGTGACCCCAGTTTGGGTCAGAGTAGGAGGGGGGAGGGCGAAAGTGACAGTTCATTTACACCAGATAACAGAGCCCTCGCACACCCTCTCTTTTACACATTCTCATACTTACACACACATGCACACACCCAAAGACATACACGCTCACTGATACAATGGCCCAGTCTAACAGCGTGAACATGCAGCTAATAATTTTGCATTGACAATCACACCGATTCTGTTCTACAATGTCAGTGACAGGATGGAAAATGATGAATTAAAACAACCCTTATTTTTTCCTTCATCCTCGATTTCCAGCCGTGATATTTATTGCAGTGCAGTTCACAATTTTTTTATTCATTCCCAGGATATGGTCATCGCTGGTTCAGTCTACATTTATTACTACTCCCTAATTGCCCAGGGGGCAGTTAAGAATCAATCACATTACTGTGGGTCTGGAGTCACATGTTGGTTAGACCAAGTAAGGATGGCAGATTCCTTCCCTAAAGGACAAAAGCGAAGGTGGGCCTCTTTCCTGACAATGGCCATCGTTAGACTTCATTCCAGATTTTTATTGAATTCAATTACAACTCCTTGGCAGGATTTGATCCAGCTGCCCAGAATGTAAACAGGATCTCTGGATTGTCAGTATACTGTAGGTGTGAAACCATGAGGTCATCACCGACACCACTGAGGAGGTTTGAAGAACTGAGTGGTCTTGTCCTGTATCTATTTCGTATGCTCGTACGGTTGGGTTGAAGATGAGTTGATAAAGGAGACTGCAATGATGTCTGAACTTTTCAGACTCTGCTCTTTCTGTTAATGAATGGAATTGAAAGCACTGTCATCCACAAGATCTGACCTCTTCACTAATGCAGCACTAAATTGCTCATTAATTGTGTGTTTTATCCAAAATTGTCATCAATCATTTGCAGATTTGCCTCAATAATAGGGCATGCATCAAAATAATGGCCATATTTATTTCACTTCTAATTTTCTTGCCCTTAAACATGTTCATCAAATCACTCCTTCATATGGATTTATGATCTGTTCGATATGAATTGCCTGTACTTTCATTAATGTTACATCTGCACTGGCAATGTGTGCAGCTTTAAAGACAAGCTGAAATTTCATAAACATTGCTTCTGCAAATGTGTTGCTGGTCAAAGCACAGCAGGTTAGGCAGCATCTCAGGAATAGAGAATTCGACGTTTCGAGCATAAGCCCTTCATCAGGAACATTGCTTCTGTCAAGTTAGAAGATGGTGACAATGCAGCAGTTGGAAATGTGAGTATTCAGTGCCTGAGCAGGATCGTGAGGAATAAAGCAGGGGGGCTAAAAAGGCTGGAAGAACTCCAGGGAGGGAAGTCTCCAGCCGCAGATGGGATGCAACTCAGGTTGTTCAGATAGTTAAAGAAATAAATTGCTGAGCCTTTGACAGAAATTTTTCAGGTCTCCCTGAACACAGGATTAGATCCAGGGGACTGGCTCAAAGGTAGAAGACAGAAGGTGGTGGTGGAGGGTTGTTTTTCAGACTGGAAGCCTGTGACCAGTGGAGTGCCACAAGGATCGGTGCTGGGTCCTCTAATGTTTGTCATTTAAATAAATGATCTGGATGTGAGCATAAGAGGTACAGTTAGTAAGTTTGTCAATGATACCAAAATTGGAGGTGTAGTGGACAGCGAAGAAGGTTACCTCAGATTACAGCAGAATCTTGACCAGATGGGCCAATGGGCTGAGAAGTGGCAGATGGAGTTTAATTCAGATAAATGCGAGGTGCTGCATTTGGGGAAAGCAGATCTTAGCAGAACATATACACTTAATGGTAAGGTCCTAGAGTGTGTTGCTGAACAAAGAGACCTTGGAGTGCAGGTTCATAGCTCCTTGAAAGTGGAGTCGCAGGTAGATAGGATAGTGAGGAAGGCATTTGGTATGCTTTCCTTTATTGCTCAGAGTATTAAGTACAGGAGTTGGGAGGTCATGTTGCAGCTGTACAGGACATTGGTTAGGCCACTGTTGGAATATTGTTTGCAATTCTGGTCTCCTTCCTCTCGGAATGATGTTGTGAAACTTGAAAGGGTTCAGAAAAGATTAACAAGGATGTTGCCAGGGTTGGAGGATCTGAGCTACAGGGAGAGGCTGAACAGGCTGGTGCTGATTTCCCTGGAGCGTCAGAGGCTGAGGGGTGACCTTATAGAAGTTTACAAAATTATGAGGGGCATGGATCGGATAAATAGACAAAGTCTTTTCTCTGGGATTGGGGAGTCCAGAACTAGGGGGCATAGGTTTAGGGTGAGAGGGGAAAGATATAAAAGAAACCTAACTTTTGCACACAGAGGATGGTACGTGTATGGAATGAGCTGCCAGAGGATGTGGTGGAGGCTGTTACAATTGCAACATTTAAGAGGCATTTGGATGGGTATATAAATAGGAAGGGTTTGGAGGGTTATGGGCCGGGTGCTGGCAGGTGAGACTAGATTTGGTTGGATATCTGGTCGGCATGGACGGGTTGGACCGAAGGGTCTGTTTCCATGCTGTACATCTCTATGACTCTATGACTCTCTATGACTGGAGAATTGCACATAGAGTCATAGAGTCCGACAGCACCGAGTCAGGCCCTTTGGCCCAAACTGGTCCATGCTGACCAGAATGTCCATCTACGCTAACCCCATTTCCCTGCACATGGCCCACATTGTTCTAATCCTTTCCTATCCATGTATTTGTCCAAGTGCCTTTTAAATATTGTTAATGTACCCGCCTCAACCACTTCCACTGGCAGCTCATTCCATATGCGTATCATCCTCTGTGTAAAACAGTTGCCCCTCAGGTTCCCTTTTATTCTTTCCCCATTAACCTTAAACTGATGCCCTCTAGTCCTCGATTCCCCAACCCTGGGAAACAGACAGAGTACATTCACCCTATCCATGCCTCTCATGGTCTTATACACCTCTATAAGATCCTCCTCAGCCTCCTACACTTTAAAGAGAAAAGTCCTAGCTTATCCAGCCTCTCCCTATAATTCAGACAATTGAGACCAGGCAACATCTTTGTAAATTTCTTCTGCACTCTTCCCAATTTAATAACATCCTTCCTATAACAAGGTGACCAAAACTGAACACAATACTCCAAGTCACCAGCGTTCTGTATAACTGCAACATAATTTCCCAACTTCTATCCTCAATGTGACCTTTATTTAAGAAAGTGGCAAAAGATAACCCAGGAAACTACAGACCTGTCAGTTTGACATCAAAGGTTGGGAAATTGATGGAGACTATAATACAGGGCAGATAAATGTACGCTTAGAGAAATAAAAGTTAATACTATACAGTCAACATGGCTTTGTCGAGTGCAGGTCATGTCTGACAAATTTAATTCTGTCCTTTGGTGTGGTGACCCAGGCAGTGGATGAGGGTAGTGCTGTGGATGTTGTATATTTGGACTTTCAGAAAGTATTTGACACTGTGGCACATGGCAGGTTGGTTAGTAATTTAGAAATGTTTGGGATTAATGGGTCCGTGGCAGCATGGATTAGAAGTCGGTTAAAAGACGGGAAACAGAGGAAAAGTATAGATAGACATTTCTCAGATCAGAGACAAGTTGAAAGTGATGTTCCCCAGGGATCAGTGTTGGGAACCTTGCTTTTTCTGATTTATATAAACAATTTGACGATGGGTGTTGAGGGCAAAATCTCTGAATTTGCAGAAGGAGCTGGTAGGAAGGCTTGTAGTATCCTTGGGTTTATAATTAGAGGCCTCAAGTATCATAGTTCCACAGTAATAAAAGCAGGAGTAGGCCATTTGGCCCGTCAAGTCTGTTCATTAAGATCATGGCTGATCTACGCATCATCTCAGCTCCTCCTCCCTGCATTATCCCCATAACCCTTCATTTCCCTACAATACAAAATCCCATCCAACTGACTCTTGAATATATTTAATGAAGCTGCCTGTGCTGCTTCCTTGGGCAGAGAATTCCATAGATTCACTACTCTCTGGGAAAAGCAGTTCTTCCTCATCTCTGTCCTAAATCTACTCCCCCTAACATTGAGACTATGTCCTCCAATCCTAGTCTCACCCACCAGTAGAAATGACTGACCCGCCTCTATCTTATCTATCCCTTTCTATAAAATCCTCTCTCAATCTTCTAAATTCTAGTAAGTACAGTCCCAGGCAGTTCAACCTCTCCTCACAGGGTACCCCCCCTCATGTCCGGAACCAACTTGGTGACCCTCCTCTACACCGCCTCCAAAGCCAGTATATTCTTCCTCAAGTAAGGAGACCAGAACTGAGCACAATACTCCAGGTGCGGCCTGACCAACACCTTGTACAATCGCAGCAGAACCTCCTTGCTCTTAAATTCAATCCCTCTCGCAATGAAAGCCAATATTCCACTTGCCTTCCTGATTACCTGTTGTACCTGCAAATCAACGTTTAGCAATTCATGTACAAGCACTCCTTCTGCACAACGGCACACTGCATATTTAAATAATACTCTGACCTACTATTTTTACTTCCAAAGTGGATAACCTCACATTTACCAACATTGTTCTCCATCTGCCGGACCCTTGCCCACTCACTTACACCATCAAAATCTCTCTGCAAACCCTCCACATCCTCTGCACAGTTTGCTTTTCCACTCAATGTAGAGTCACCAGCAAAAGTGGACATGTTACACTTGGTCTCCTCTTCCAAATCATTTATATATATCATGAACAGTTACGGGCCCAACACATTCCCTGTGGCACCCCACTCACCATTGGCTCCACCACGAGAAACACCCATTTATCTCAACTCTCTGCTTCCTATTAGTTAACCAGGCCTGTATCCATGCTAGCACATTCACCACAACACCAAGTATTCTTATCTTATGGGTGAGTCTTTTGTGTGGCACCTTATTGAACACTTTCTGGAAATCCAAGTAGACAACATCCACTTGTTCCCCTCCACCCACCGTACTTATTACATCCTCAAAAAACTCCAGGAAGTTTGTCAAACAGGATCTTCCCTTCCTGAGTCCATGCTGTGTCTGCCTGATGGAACCCTTTCTGATGTCTCACTATTTCTTCTCTAATGATAGTGGAAGTGATGCTATACCTGTACAATTCATTGAGCCTGAGAAAGAGTTCAAAGGAGATTTACCAGAATGATACCAAGAATAAGGGGTGTTACACACAAGTAAAAATTAGAGTTTATTCTCCTTGTATCAGAGAAATTTAAGAGGTGACTTTATGAGGTTTGATTAGATTAGATTAGATTCCCTACAGTGTGGAAGCTGGCACTTCAGCCCAACCAGTCCACACTGACCTTTTGAAGAGTAACCCACTCAGACCCATTTCCCTCTGACTAATGCACCTAACACTGCGGACAATTTAGCATGGCCAATTCACCTCACCTGCACACCTTTGGACTGTGGGACGAAACCGGAGCACCCCCACACAGACACGGGGAGAATGTGCAAACTCCACACAGACAGTCGCCCGAGGCTGGAATCGAACCTGGGATTCTGGTGCTGAGAGGCAGCAGTGCTAATCACTGAGCCACCACGTTGAAGAATGTTGACAGGGTAAGGGAGGATATTCTGTTTGTACTGGTATGTCAGTAACTAGTGGGTCACAATTTCAAGATTATCAACAAGAGAGCTGGGAGTGAGATGGGGAGAACCTTCTTTACTCAGAGAGCTGTTAGGATTTGGAATGTGCTGCCTGGGAGAGTGGGGGAGGGGGATTCCATCGGAGGTTTCAAAGAGTGTTGGAGATATATTTGAAAGTGATGGATTTGGAGTGCTGAGACAAGGCTGGAGAGTGGAATGAGCGGGGTAGCTCTTTCAGGAGCCAGTACAGTTATGATGGGATGAATGGCCTACTTCTGTACTGTAAAATTCTATGATTCTATAAAAGGACAGCACTGAATTCTCACCAGCCACTGACCCACTCCCCGCTAGGAGAAAGTGAGGACTGCAGATGCTAAAGATCAGGGTTAAAGAGTGTGGCGCTGGAAAAGCACAGTCGGTCAGGCAGCATCCGAGAAACAGGAGACTCGACATTTCAGGCATAAATCCTTCATCAGGAGTGAGGCTAGTGGGCTGGGGTTGGGGGGGAGGGGGCGCTGAGAGATAAATGGGAGGGGCGGTGATGGGAGGGGCAGGTAGCTGAGAATATGTTAGGTAGGTGAGTGTAGGGGAGAAGGTGATAGGTTGGAGAGGAGAGGGGAGAGGATAGCTGGGAAAAACAATGGGCAGGTCAAGAGGGTGGTGCTGAGTTGGAGGTTGGGAACTGGGTTAACGTTGGGGGAGGGAAAATGAGGAAACTGGTGAAATCCACATTAATCCCATGTGGATGCAGGGTTTCAAGGTGGAAGATGAGGTATTCTTCCTCCAGGCGTCAAGTGGTAAGGATTTGGTGATGCAGGAGGCCCAGGACATACATGCCTTTGACGGAGTGGGAGGGGGAGTTGAAGTGTTCAGCCACGGGGTGGTGGGGTTGGTTGGTGTGGGTGTCCCAGAGATGTTCTCTGAAACGATCCATAAATTGGCCTCCTGCCTCCCCAATGTCAAGGAGATAACATCAGGTGCAAGGGATACAGTAGTTGACATTGGTGGAGGCATTGGTAAATTTCTGTCTCAGCCACCTCCCCCTCCAGCCCCCACCCACCCCCTCCCATTTATCACTCAGCTCCCTCCCAGCCCACAAGCCTCATTCCTGATGAAGGGCTTATGCCCAAAACGTCGACTCTCCTGCTCCTCGGATGCTGCCTGACCGGCTGTGCTTTTCCAGCACCATTCTCTTGACCCACTCCCAGCTGGTGCACTTGGCAGGTGTCGACAGTAACTGGAGCACACCTGGTTGGTGTGGGAATGGGATTAGGGATATGAGGGGAGCTGTGTAGTCCATGTCAAAGTGAGCATCAAACCACTGTTTAAATGGTGCAGTGGGGTGGGAAGGCGGGGAGCGCTAATGATGGTCTTTCAGCAAATCAAACACCAAGGGGAGGGGCATTCATTGGGAGTCAGCATTCAGACAGGAATCCAGTCCCAGCCACTAACTGAGCCAACTGCAGAAAACCCTACCCAGGAAGGATATTCCCAATGACTGCGGAGTCTAGAACCTAGATCACAGTCTAAGGATACAGATGTAACTGTTACTGAAAATGTTGCTGCCATCCTGCCCACATTATAGCAATAACTACATTTCCAAACAGTGCTTCATTTGCTGTATAGTGTTTTGGATCATGCTGAGGTTCTGAGAAGTGCAAATCTTATTTAACATCCAAAAACACTAACAAATACCCAGCTATCTTAATCGCCCATTAGATAGTGCAATATCTTTATCCTTTGATGCCTTATCACCATTAAACCTGATACAGAAGCTTGAACACACACACCAACAAATTCAAGAACAGCTTCCTCTCCACTGTTATTAGATTGCTGAACGGACCTCTCTAACTTCAATAATGCTGAGATTTGGAGGTGTCAGTGTTGGACTGGGGTGGACAAGATCACACATCATACGACACCAGGCTATAGTCCAACAAGTTCATTTGAAATCACAAGCTTCTTGAGCGCTGCTCCTTCATCCTTCACTCTGTCTAAGTACCCTGTGATCTGTATGTCCTTGCTTGCCATGATCTACCTGTACTGCAGCTGAAAATGTGTTGCTGGTCAAAGCACAGCAGGCCAGGCAGCATCTCAGGAATAGGGAATTCGACGTTTCGAGCATAAGCCCTTCATCAGGAATATCAGGCTTATGCTCGAAACGTCGAATTCCCTATTCCTGAGATGCTGCCTGGCCTGCTGTGCTTTGACCAGCAACACATTTTCAGCTGTGATCTCCAGCATCTGCAGACCTCATTTTTTACTACCTGTACTGCACACAAAACAAAACTTTTCACTGCATTTAGGTACATGTGGCTACAATAAATCAAATCAAATCAAAAAAACCATTCGCTACCTAATATATTAATCAATATTAATTTAGTATTAATCAGTATTAACTTAATTCCTTGATATTATAAGAATATTTATACTTTAAGCCAGGATACTGTATGTCTGATTACATTCCCTCTGTACTGCAGTAGTACTTACCTCAAGCTCTATATGCAAATATTGAAATTATTTTTATATTCTCAAGACCATGCGCAGATTCTTAATATCAGAATATTATTCACTCATGTTCCCAACCATCCAATAATGTGACAACTTGTAAAATGCCACATCAAAAAACATTGTTGTTGCATTTCCTTTTGTCAGATGGAGTGAAGGGGCTGCAGTAAACGGCTCCCACCAGGGGGTGTCAGCAAAGGAGCACAGGGATCAGTGCTAGGGCTGTAATAATTTATAACAGACACATGGGTGGTAAATACTGAATGTACACCAGGAACACAAAGAAGAACCATATAGTGATTGGAAAGGCTCAGTGGGTCCCATTGAGTATGTGATCCCTATTAATCTGGATCAATCAGGGAGAAACAAAAACAGAAATTGCTGGAAAAGCTCAGCAGGTCCAGTAGCGTCTATGGAGGGAAATCAGGGTTAATGTTTTGAGTCGAGTGACACTTCCACAGAAACTTCCTCAATCAGGGAACCTTGGCTGACAGATAAAAACAGGAGTCTCTGAGAGTCTGCTCACTCTAGGGACTGGCTCTGTGCTGGCTGGTCACATCCCATATACTGTGCACATGTCAATCAAGGCAACTTGGTGACAGGATACTGGCCGCTGTGCAGTTATGTCAGAGACAAACAGAGACAGAGACAGAAAGAGAGAGAGAGAGAGAGAAAGAAAGAGATAGACAGAGTGAAGAGACAGAAGGAGACAGAAATTTGTAGAGACAGAGGGAGAAAGAGAGGGAGCAATAGAGACAGGGAGAGAGTGAAAAAGAGTTAATGTTTCAGGTCAGAGAATTTGAGGAATTTCGAGGTTTATTCCTATAAGACAAAAGCTGGGCTGAGTGGAGACTCTGAACTGAAACAACAGAGTCAGGAAATTACACATAGAATGAGGTCACAAGATTAAAAGGAGATGTGAAGTCAGAACCTGTGAATGATTTAACCACAAGTTTAGACTTTAGTAAACATCACCAGCAAAACAGATAAGCTGCTGATTGTCGCATTGCAGTTTGTGGGAGCTTACTGCGCACAATTTCACTCCCGTTTCTCCTACTTCGCAAGAAAACATTAAAATTAACCAGGTGGCTCAGAGAGTCTCCTCGCTGTCGGGCCTGGCTCTGAGCTGGTTGGTTAGAGTCGACGTACTGTGTGTTAGTAAGTAAAGGGTGACTTGGTGATAGGATACGGGCCTCTGTACAGTTATTGCAGTGCTGACGAGAGTGGGAGTCCAAGAAATATATGGTAATTAATACCCACAGGGGTTTGTACCAATATACGAGATTACTATTTGGGGTAACATCAGCCTGTGCTCTTTCCTAGTGGATCATGGAGAACATTTACACAGGCTACCCCAGGTTGCCATTGACTGAGCTGATGTGCTTACAACTGGGAAGACCAATAAAGAACACTTGGAGAACTTCCACATAGTGTTTAAATGTTCTCCCCAGGCTGGCGTGTGCCTTAGATGGGAAAAATGTGTGTTCTAGGCACCCCATGTCACCTACTTGGGTGACAGAGTCAATAAGACTGGGTTACACCTGTCGGAAGATAATGTGAAGATCAAAGGCATTCTGGCTCCCATGTCTGTACCAGAGCTTAGCACTTTCCTCGGCTTGGTGACTTATTATGAGAGGTTCATACATAACCTGGTCTCCAACTTGGCACCCTGACACCTGCTATTGATAAAGGGTCAACCTTGGGAATGGTCACGTAGCCAAGAAATAGTGATGTGACAAAAAGCAGCTCTCCTCATCTAAGGTGTTGGTCCACCACCACCCCGAGTGAGATGTGGGGCTGGCATGTCATGCTTCCCTCTATGGTGGCAGGGTAGTGTTCACTCACCGGTGGCCCAACGGAGAGGAACATCCAATAGCGTATGCTTCCTGAAACTTGGCCTAACACAAACACAGCCAGATATCAAAGGAAGGTCTGGTGGTCAGCTTTGGTGTGAGAAAGTTCCATCAATATCTTTACAAATGTACATCAGTTTTAGTAACACATCACAAACCCCCGCTCAGGCTACTTACAGAAGAAAGGCCATGCCACCCATAGCTTCTGGTCATATTCAGCGATGGCCCGTACTCTCTGTGTGTACTGTTACAAGTTGGAACACTGTCTGGGAAAGCAAGTGACTAATGCAGATACATTGAGCTGCCTCCCACTGGCAGATGCTCCTCCCTGGAACTGTCCGTTTTGGTTTTAGACTTTCTGGATCCCCTTCTGGTCGCCGCTGACAATATCCGACTCTGGACACAAAAAGATCTGGTGCTGGCAAAACTAAAACAGCTGGTGATAGTGGGGGAAACAAAAGGGCTATCCCAAATGGAATTGGAAACCTTTTTGGGAGCTGGATACAGCAGATCACTGCAGAGGACGGTGTGATATTATGGGGAGCAAGAGTGATTGCCTTGAGCAAAGGTCACTGCCAGATACTGGCCGTAGTCCGCCAGGATCATCCAGAGGTCTCCAAACCGATGATGTTGGTGAGGTGTTATGTCTGGTGGCCAGCATTGAATGCAGACAGAACTGCTTTGGTAGAGCAATGCCCAGAGTGCCAATGAGAACAAAAATTACCGCCACCTGCAACCCCCATTTTAGTGGGAATGGCTGAGTAAACCCTGGACTCGGCCATTATGCTGGTTATACTGGTTATGCTGGTTGCACTGGTTCTTTCATGTGCTCAATGTTCTTGGTCATTGTGTAAGCTCAATCAAAGTGGTTGGACATGCATAGAGTTCATTCGTTAAACTCCAGGATGACAATTGAGAAGCTGTAAGCGTCTTTTGCGATGCACAGACCCCTGGAAGTATTGCTCACAGACAATAGGACCTCATTTCCCAGAAAGGAATGTGAGTATTTCCAAGAGGCCAGTGGCATTCAGCATTAAGGACAGCTCCATACCTTCCACCATCCAATGGTTTGGCAGAAAGACTGTCCAAATGTTGAAGGCAGGCTTAAAGAAACAGTCTACAGTCACTCAACACCAAACTGTCCTGGTTCCTGTTCGATTATAGGACCACCCCTCACACAACGACAGGGTTAACTCCAGAACAGCTGCTGATGGAGGTTAAACCTGATTGTCCCGGACCTGGAGGGGTGGAGGGGTGGGGGGAAGGAGGGTTGGAGTAAAATGGCACCAGAAACGTCAATGCCAGTCACATGCCACCTCTCACTCATAGAGTCATAGAGATGTACAGCACAGAAACAGACCCTTCGCTCCAACCCGTCCATGCTGACCAGATATCCCAACCCAATCTAGTCCCCGAGAGAGACAATTTAATTCAGGGGATGAGGTTTGGTATTGAAACCACGGGAATGGCCCTGTATGGGTCTAAAGTGAGGTCGGGTCCTGTGACGTACAAGTTCGGGTAGATGACGGGGTCTTGAACAAACACGTGGACCACCTGGAAGCTGCTACCTCACAAACGGGGCAGCAGCAAAACCTACCCAGCCCCTCGGAACATCCAGAAAGGCTGTGAGGAACCATGGGCTCTCCCCCTCTGTCCAATGTCGAAGAAACCTCCAAGTCGAGATGGATGTTACCTTGATACCATTATTGATGAAAGAAACATCGATTAGATTAGATTAGATTACTTACAGTGTGGCCCAACAAGTCCACACCGACCCGCCGAAGCGCAACCCACCCATACTCATACATTTACCCCTTACCTAACACTACGGGCAATTTAGCATGGCCAATTCACCTGACCTGCACATCTTTGGACTGTGGGAGGAAACCGGAGCACCCAGAGGAAACCCACGCAGACAAGGGGAGAACATGCAAACTCCACACAGTCAATCACCTGAGGCGGGAATTGAACCCAGGTCTCTGGCGCTGTGAGGCAGCAGTGCTAACCACTGTGCCACCGTGCCGCCCACGGTGCCGCCTGCTCCTCAGATGTTGCCTGACCTGCTGTGCTTTTCCAACACCACCCTCACGACTCTGATATGTTTACTGCCTGATGAAGAGGATGAAGCTCTCCCGAGGCACTCCAGGCACGAGAGACGGTCTACAGTTCGGTACATGCCGCACACATCTGAGTCTGAGTCAGAGTCAGAGGAACTGGACCTGGGGCAAAAACTCCCAGGAGAAGCTACATGTAAGAGAACAGGCCTACATCTCCAGGAGGTGGAGAGGAGTGACTGGAATGTGGTTACCCAGGTAGGAATGAGCTCCCTAATTAGGACTGTTAACCTTGGCCAATCAGGAAGCCCTGGCTGACTGACATAAACCGGAGTCTCCCCCTCCAACTCTATTTTGATTTAGTCCCTGCCCTCCCCTTCGCTGTTTTGATCACACAGCATTGCCCTTTGATGTGAAGGGCACTGCTTGTCACAGGCCACTCGGGTGTTTTCCTACTTTTCCTGGTGGTGGGAATTGAATAAAGATTTGTACACTTTGTGTCTCTCACCTGCACACACACACCATGGGTGCTGGGGATAAAAATAAGCACTACTGCAGTTAGGCGGTAGTGTGGGGGTTAAAAAAAAGGAAAAAAAAATTAAAAAAAAGAAAAAAAAATAACCAAAAAAAAAATAAATAAACCGGAGTCTCCCCCTCCAACTCTATTTTGATTTAGTTCCTGCCCTCCCCTTCACTGTTTTGTTCACACAGCATTGCCCTTTGACGTGAAGGGCACTGCTTGTCACAGGCCACTCGGGTGTTTTTCTACTTTTCCTGGTGGTGGAAATTGAATAAAGATTTGTACAGCTGCAAATGTGTTGCTGGTCAAAGCACAGCAGGCTAGGCAGCATCTCAGGGATAGAGAATTCGACGTTTCGAGCATAAGCCCTTCATCAGGAAAGATTTGTACACCTTGTCTCTCACTGTGTCTCACAGCTGCACACACACACACACACACACACCATGGGTGCTGGGGATAAAAATAATAAGCACTACCGCAGTTAGGCGGTAGTGTGGGGGTTAATAAAAAAGGAAAAAAAGAAAGAAAGAAAAAGATAAGAAAAAAATAAACCGGAGTCTCCGGGGACTGGCTCTGAGCTGATTGTTCAGTAAGAGCCCATGGATTGTGCTTGTGAAAATAAAGGGCGACTTGGATACCAGCCTCTGTGGAGTTATTTCAGATATAGGTAGGTTAAGCAAGTGGGCAACAACTCGGAAGATTGAGCATAACGTGTGGAAATGTGAGGTCATGCACTTGGGCAGAAGCAATAGAAGAGCAGAATATTACTTAAATAGAGAAAGACTGCAGAAGGCTGCTGTAGAGAGGGAGTTGGGAATCCTCGTGCATCAATCATACAAAGCTAACAACTGAGACAGCTGATGATTTTGGAAACTGGACAAACAACTGTAATGATGATGAGACTTTCTAGTGCCATACCAGAACATAAACATGGTTTCACTGTTTGCGTAATTCTGCAACTTTTTAATGCTCTTTTCTGCTTAACCTTTTTTTCCTGTCATTATTCTGTGCTGCACATTCATATAACTACTTTTATTACAGTTTCAGTATCAACTCACTTGAAAAATTAACTCATACGGAAGACTTCTTACATTTGGTTTAGGATTCAATGTATTAAAATCTTGTAGTATTTGAAATTATATGCTTCTGAATGTCAGACTTTAGTCTATGTATAAAGAGAGTGTAGAAATTATATCATTTTACAGATTATATATAAATTATATTTGGAAAATTTAACTTATAAGCTTGTACATCTAGAAGTCTGCCTGGACGAGTGCAGCTCCAACAACTCTCTAGAAGCTTGACACCATCTTGAATGCAGCGGCTCTTGCTTGATTGGCACCACATCCACAAGCAACCATTCCCTCGTCCGCCAACGCTCAGTAGCATCAGTGTGTACTGTCTACAAGATGCGCTGCAGAAATTCACCAAAGACACTCAGACAGTACCTTCCAAACCCACAACCACTTCCATCTAGAAAGACAAGAGCAGCAGCTACAGGGGAACACCAGCCGCTGCAAGTTCCCCTCCCAGCCACTCACCATCCTGACTTGTAAATATATCATCGTTCCTTCACTGTCGCTGGGTCAAAATCCTGGAATCCTCTCCCTAAGGACATTGTGGGTCAATAAGCAGCAGGTGGACTGGAATGGTTCAAGAAGGCAACTCACCCCCACCTTCTCAAGGGGCAATTAGGAATGGGTCCAGGCAATGGCATCCACATCCCACAGATGAATAAGTATAAACAAGATGATCTGGAAGTCAACTGGAATGTTGCCCTTTATTTCAAAGGAAATGGAGTCTAAAAGCAGGGAGGCTCCAGTTAGACGTCAGATGGAAAACTGTGAAAGCTTTGGACCCCTCACCTGAGGAAAGCCATATTTACACTGGGTGGGCGGGGCTGGTGGGGGGTTCCAGAGGAGATTGACATGGCTGATCCAAGGTGTGTTTTGTCAGGGTAGGATAAGTAGTTGGGCTTGTACCCATCACAGGTGAGAAGAATAACAGAACGTTATTGAAATCTACAAAGTTCTGAGAGGGTCTTGGCAGTGAGGATGCAGTAAGGTCACTTCCCCTTTATGGCAGAGTCTAAGACCAGATGTCAGAATCTCAGAGTAAGGGGTTAGACATTTAACATAGAGGAGGAACATCTCTCTGATGGGCATGGATCTGTGGAAGGCTTTATCACAGAGGGCTGTTGAGGCTGTGTTGTTAAATATATTCAGGACTGAGATAGAGGAGAAAGGAATCAAGGATTATGAGGAAAAGGTGGGAAAATGGAGTTGTTGAAATCCAAGACCGAACCACTCCCATTGCCTCTGCTCCCTTTTGCAACTACCTTGAATCAATACCTTGTTGTTGCTGAGCCCGGCATTACTGGGCACATCACTTATACCAGCAAAGCTCTTCCTGAATTTCAGTAGCACCATTAGATTTTCTCCCAACCGTCTGAGTTGAACTTTGATCAGATTGGTTCATAGCAAGAGAAGCCGGGCTAGCTGCAGCAGTGAATGGGTTACAGAAGTCTCACTTTGGGCTTTTTTTAACAGGTTCAACGACAATGAAATAATGATTGCTTTCAAGACTAAACCTTATTGCAGTTTCAAATGTTTGTTGCGCTACGGGAAAATGAACACAGTCATATGTCCTTTAGAAATTAACAGATCCAAATGACTTCAGGCAATACATTCAGGTGGAGGTGCTAATCAGATTCACATGACTGAGTCAGGCATTTTAACAACAGCAATCTAATAAGTTTGAACATCCAGTGCTTAAAGGAGCTCTTGTGGTAGTGCTCCTGTGTTTAAGTCCCATCTGCTCCAGAGGTGTGTAAGAATCTATCTGAACAGGTTGATAAACAACTATTCAATTACTTACTTGCTTCATGGGACACAGATGTTAATCCACCGATCTCACCAATGGCTGTGCCTGCATCTAAGCTGAAGAAATGGTCCAGAAGTTGATATGTCTGGAAGGTGTGAAGGATTTTGGAAAGGTTTATGTGTCTGTGAGGGTAGAATTCCCAATTTTGCAGTCACTGTTCCTCCCAACTCTCCCAACCATCTTCCTCTTCCAACCTGTCACACAATTCCCTAATTTCATCGCTCCACCTTTGGCACCCATGTTTTGACTTATCAGGACTTCAGATTCCTTTTTCTCCATCTCCCTACCTCGGTCTCTCTTATGTGCTTTCAAAACTCCTTGAAACCTCCAACTACCTCCCCAACTTTCAAAGTCTCCACAAGACCCTTGAAAGTTCCCATGCTTTGACCAAACTCAATGTCTCGTTATGTCAAATTCTGTTTCAGATTTACACTTCCATGTGTCACTTTGCAGAATTAAAGGAGCTTTACAAATGTAGGTGGTTATTGTACTATATGGCATGTTTCCTTTAAGACCTCTCCAACATGTCCCTCTGATGTTTCTGCAGGACACTGATCACGAGCCCCTCCCCACCCACTGACACACACTCCAGCTCACTGGAAACATCTTGAAACTGGACATGGTCCTGGGCCTGTCATGCTTTCCACTCTGCAACCTTGCAACCTCTCATACCTTTTTGAACCTCCAGTTCAATCATGGCTGATCTGCCCCCACCTCTCTCAATCCCTTTGCCTAACAAGGGTTTGCATTCTAAAGATTCAGCCCAACTTCAGGATTCCTCTCTGTCACCTTGTTGAGTGGATGACAAGTTGTTTTTCAATGGGCCCTTAGCCAGTCTAATCCCTGGCATTCCTGATAAAGGGCTTATACCCGAAACATCAACTCTCCTGCTCCTCAGATGCTGCCTGACCTGCTGTGCTTTTCCAGCACCACACTTTTTAACTCTGATCTCCAGCATCTGCAGTCCTCACTTTCTCCTGATCCCACCGATGGGACGGTATCTTCAGTTAATACAGTAGATATACATTTGTTCTTTTTTCATAGTACAACTAATAATAAAATAAACTGTTAATTCAGTTTTATTGGGACATGGTGTGAAACATCACCATGACAGATGGAAGGTGTACCTAGAACTTTGATTGTGTTATCTCTGTGTAATTACATTATGACTGCATGTTCATTGTCCTATATTCTCTTCAAGGTAGCTCACATTGGTGGGAGCTTATCAAATTGTCCCGTTCAGTATGAGACTTGATGAATAATGTGTTGGATTGTTTTTCTGCCAGCAATTTAACCTACATCAGCTCAAACTGGAATTTCGAGGGCACGGAACTTATGGCCACTAATTTATAAGGTCAAAAGATCATCATCTCTCAAGTGCTTAATGTTCCGACAAATGTTCCCAGTCAACAAACACTTGAGCACAAAATCAGAAATTTAACTCTTTCACTACAAACAAACAATCACAAATATTTCAACACGGAGAAAGTCCATGTTCCTGGTCAAATCTGTACAGTGTTCTTAGTCATGGTCCTGATTTCATCCATTTTTTAAAATAATTCATTCACAGGACGTGGGCACCGCTGGCTCGGCCAGCATTTATTTGTCCATCCCTAATTGCCCAGAGGGCAGTTAAGAGTCAACCCCATTGTTGTGGGTCTGGAGTCACATGTAGGCCAGACCAGGTAAGGATGGCAGCTTCCTTCCCTAAAGATCATTAGTGACCCAGATAGGTTTTTCTGGCAATCAAACACAGCCGTATGGTCACCTTCACTTTGGTGTGGCTTGTGCAGTGACAGGATCACAGCTGATGAGACTTAACTGAGGTGTGTTTATTGCTTATTGAAATTTTTTGCCCAAATTGGAATAGATTTTAAATCCAAATTTTTTAACAATCCCAATTTCACCTACCACAGTGGGAATCGAACATGTATCCGAGATTCTAGATTCGAGTGGTGCTGGGAAAGTTCAGCAGGTCAGGCAGCATCAGAGGAGCCTTGTTTTTACCTTGTTGATTTTTTCCTCCCCCGAGATTCAGCCTGGGCATCTGGATTCCTCATCCAATGACATTGCTGCAATGCTGAGTACAATAAAGTTATTGTCTATATGTTATCTATTCCCATCCTCACCTCCAGGTGCTGACTATTGAGGGGGTGATTTCACAGCCTCATGTCAACCTCCATTAGTTCGCTTGAAGAGAGTTCTTCTCCCTCTTCCTCTGCCTTTCTACCTGTCCAATCCCACTCTCCCATGAGTTGGTATCTACATCAATTACACCTTTTTATCTGTCTTTAATTCTCTCAAACTGAAATGGTTTTCTCTCCACAGTCGCTGTCCGACCTGCTGGGTAATTCCAACATATTTCAGTTCAATCTCAATTTCCAGCAGTCACAGTATTTTGCTCTAACATCAGTTCACCTTTTGTTCCCCAAAATGTCAAAGATGAAGGGATGATTTGATTGAGAATTTTAGGATTTTGATAATAACAAGGAATACATCCTGAGAAATATTCCCCACTAATAGGACAGTCTAAGACATAGTGGTATGACCTTAAAATTCGAGTTAGACTTGTTATAGAGAATCTCAGGAGAAATACTTTCGAATGTAAAAGATGCATTAAGGTTGAGAGTGTGTTGCTGGAAAAGCACAGCAGGTAAGGCAACATCCGAGGAGCTGGAGAATCAACGTTTCGAGCCAGAGCCCTTCATCAGGAATGGCAGTTTGAAATGAAGAGGTCAAGGGCGGGTAGCAGGCCAGGTGGATGGGATATGTTGGAGCTGGGAGAAGGGGTCCTCAGTGGGAGGGCGGGTGTCTTGGTTGTAAAAGTAGATGCGGAGGCAGAGGCGGTGGAAGAAACATTCAAGGACGCAGCGTGTGTCAAACTCATTAATCTGGGAGAGAGGGATAAAGGTGAGGCCTTTACTGGAGACTAAACATTCATTCTCAGTGAGGGGAAGGTCTGGGGGATTGGTGAAGACACGGCAGGGCTGGGAGCTAGGACCCTGAGTGAGGCTGGAGTTTGAGGTGGGATGGGGGCTAGAACCCAGAGTGGGGCTGGAGTTTGAGGTGGGGTGGGGATTAGGACCCAGAGTGGTGCTGGGGTTTGAGGTGGGGTGGGGATTAGGAGTCGGAGTGGGGCTGGAGTTTGAGGTGGGGTGGGGGCTAGGACCCGGAGTGGGGCTAGGGTTTGAGGTGGGGTGGGGGCTAGGATATGGAGTGGGGCTGGAGTTCGAGGTGGGGGTGGATACAGTGGCCTGAGTGGGCGTGGTTATGGGGTCAGTAGTGACATCATCAAAGGATTCCAGCTCAAAACATCGATTCTCCTGCTCCTCGGATGCTGCCTGACCCGCCGTACTTTTCCAGTAACACACTCTCAGCTCTGATCTCCAGCATCTGCAGACCTTACTGTCTCCTAAAAGATGGATTAAGTCAGACACAATCTCCCAGAAAGAGCATTGGGTTCATTCAGAATTTTGACAATGTAGCCAAGACACAGTTTAACAATAAGAGGTCTCTTCTTGAAGACAGAGAAGTGAGGTGGTCTCCTAGTCCTTACCGTCTTCAGCTGCTTTGTCAGTGACGTTCCCTGCACTGTAGGATGTTCCAGTCCCAGGTCAGTTCTGGTCTTCCCAGGGTAGGTTTTGTCATAAACCTCCTCTCCTGAGCATGCCTTTGCATCTGCTCTGGTCTCCAACCTGACACTTTAACTGGTCAGTGCGTGTCTACGGCCTGGCTAGGAGCCAGAGAATGAGAGTCAGGTTTTATTGCACAGTTCAACCATCAATCCATGTGGTAGCAGCAGTAGGCCATTCAGCCCGTTGAGTCTGATCATGGCTCATCTGATAATCCTTATCTGCATTTTCCTGCTTTTTGATTTCCATACTGATTTAAACTCTCTAGCTCCACCTTGAATATAATTTGAAATCATGTTTTCAGAGCGCTGCTCCTATGTCACCTCACCTCATGAAGGAGCGGCGCTTCGGAAAGCTTGTGACTTCAAATAACTCTGTTGAACTATAACCTGGTGTCATGTGACTTCTGACTTTGTCCACCCCAGTCTAACACTGGCACCTCCCTATCATGAATATTATTGGTGACTGAGCCTCAACTGTCCTCTATAAAAAATAAATTCACATTCTCTAAGAAGAAATTCCTCCTCATCTTCACTTTAAATGTGAGACCCCTAATTCTGAGATGATTCCCTCAGGTCCTAGTCTCTCCCACAAGGGGAAACAATAGACAATAGGTGCAGGAGTAGGTCATTCTGCCATTCGAGCCTGCACCATCTTTCAATATGATCATGGCTGATCATCCTTAATCAGTATCCTGTTCCTGCCTTATCTCCATAACCCTTGATTCCACTATCCTTGAGAGCTCTACACAACTGAATCCAGAGACTGGGCCTCCACTGCCCTCTGGGGCAGAGCATTCCACACAGCCACCACTCTCTGGGTGAAGAAGTTTCTCCTCGTCTCTGTCCTAAATGGTCTACCCCGTATTTTTAAACTGTGTCCTCTGGTTCGGCACTCACCCATCAGCGGAAACGTGTTTCCTGCTTCCAGAGTGTCCAATCCTTTAATAATCTTATATGTCTCAATCAGATCGCCTCTCAGCCGTCTAAACTCAAGGGAATACAAGCCCAGTCGCTCCAGTCTTTTACTGTAAGGTAATCCCGCCATTCCAGGAATTGACCTTGTGAACCTACGCTGCACTCCCTCAATAGCCAGAATGTCTTTCCTCAAATTTGGAGACCAGAACTGCACATAGTACTCCAGGTGTGGTCTCACCAGGGCTCCGTACAGCTGCAGAAGAACCTCTTTGCTTCTATACTCAATACCTCTTGTTATGAAGGCCAGCATGTTATTAGCATTCTTCACTACCTGCTGTACCTGCATGCTTACCTTCATTGACTGGTGTACAAGAACACCCAGATCCCTCTGTACTGCCCCTTTACCTAAATTGATTCCACTTAGGTAGTAATCTGCCTTCCTGTTCTTGCTACCAAAGTGGATAACCATACATTTATCCACATTAAACTGCATCTGCCATGCATCTGACCACTCACCTAACTTGTCCAGGTCACCCTGTAATCTCCTAACATCCTCATCACATTTCACCCTGCCATCCAGCTTAGTATCATCAGCAAATTTGCTAATGTTATTGCTGATACCATTTTCTATATCATTAACACATATTGTAAAAAGCTGCGGTTCAAGTACTGATCCCTGCGGTATCCCACTGATCACTGCCTGCCATTCCGAAATGGAGCCGTTTATCACTACTCTGTTTCCTACCAGCCAACCAACTTTCAATCCAAGTTAGTACTTTGTCCCCAATACCATGCATCCTAATTTTCTCACTAACCTCCTATATGGGACTTTATCAAAAGCTTTCTGAAAGTCCAGGTACACTACATCTACTAGATCTCCCTCGCCCATCTTCAGAGTTACATCCTCAAAAAACTCCAGAAGATTAGTCAAGCATGATTTCCCCTTCATAAATCCATGCTGACTCTGACCTATCCTGTTACTACTCTCAAGATGTGTCATAATTCCATCCTTTATAATAGACTCCAGCATCTTTCCCACCACTGAGGTCAGACTAACTGGTCTATAATTTCCTGCTTTCTCTCTCCCACCTTTCTTAAAAAGTGGTACAACATTAGCCACCCTCCAATCCGCAGGAACTGATCCCAAATCTATTGTAGTCTGGAAAATAATCACCAACGCATCCACGATTTCCCAAGCCATCTCCTTCAGTACTCTGGGATGTAGACCATCAGGCCCCGGGGACTTATCAACCTTCAGACCTAACAGTCTCTCCAACACCAATTCCTTGCAAATATAAATTCCCTTCAGTTCAGGTCCTTCAGCCACTGTTACCTCAGGGAGATTGCTTGTGTCTGCCCCAGTGAACACAGATCTGAAGTACCAATTCAATTCTTCTGCCATTTCTTTGTTCCCCGTAATATATTCCCCTGTTTCTGTCTTCAAGGGCCCAATTTTAGTCTTAACCATTTTTTTTTGCCTTTAACATACCTAAAAAAGCTTTTACTATCCTCCTCTATATTACTGGCCAGTTTACCTTCATACCTCATTTTTTCTCTGCATATTTCCTTCTTAGTAATCCTCTGTTGTCCTTTAAAAGCTTCCCAGTGCTCCGTTTTCCCACTTATCTTTGCTATGTTATACTTTTTCTCTTTTAACTTTATATGTTTCTTAACTTCCCTCGTCAGCCATGGCCACCTATGCCTCCTCCTGGGATCTTTCTTCCTTCTGCATTATTCACAGAAATATCCGCCATTGTTCCTCCACTGTCATCCCTGCTAAGGTATTGCACCATTGAACTTTGGCCAGCTCTTCCCTCATAGCTCCATAGTTCCCTTTATTCAACAGAAATATTGTCACTTCTGATTTTACCCTCTCCCTCTCAAATTGCAGATTGAAGCTTATTGTATTATGGTCACTACTTCCCAATGGCTCCTTCACTTCGAGGTCCCTGACCAATTCTGGTTCATTGCACAATACCAGATCCAGAATTGCCTTCTCGCTGGTCGGCTCCAGCACCAGCTGCTCTAAGAATCCATCTCGGAGGCACTCCACAAAGTCTCTTTCTTGAAGTCCAATACCATCCTGATTCTCCCAGTCTACCTGCATGTTGAAATCCCTCATAACAACTGAAGTAACATCTTTGCCACAGGCCAATTCCAGGCCTGATTCAACTTACATCTGACATCCAGACTACTGTTTGGGGGTCTGTAGATAACTCCCAAGAGGGTCTTTTTACCCTTAGTATTTCTCAGCTCTATCCACACTGACTCTACATCCCCTGATTCTAGGTCCTCCCGCGCAAGGGACTGAATATCATCCCTTACCAACATGGCCACCCCACCCCCTCTGTCCGTCAGTCTGTCCTTATGATACAATGTTTCTAACATCTCCCCTGTCAATTCACTCAGAATCTCGGACATTTCAATAAGGCTGCCTCTCATTCTTCTGAACTCCAATGAGTACAGGCCCAACCTACTCACCCTGTCCTGATAAAGACAGTCCCTCCAAACCCAGGAGCAGCCAACAAACCAATGATGAACTGCACCCCAAATGTAACTCCCGGAACCAGCCCCCTCCCAGCCACCACTACCACCCCCTTGATGCTGTCGGTCACCTGTCACCATCGTCCTCCCCCAACATCCCAATGGCTCAACATCCCTCCCCAGTTCCCACTCACCTCTCCCCATGTCCCTGACCCCACACCCCTCTACAAATTTTGTCAAGTGTCACCATCATGGAGCCCTCCACACCTCCCAGCTCCAGCCAACCCCAACTGTTAGATACACAGCCAAGGCACATCAATGGGGTTCAAATACAGATCATCCATGATGCCTTTGAATGGTTAGACAGCCTCACAAGGCCAAATGGCCTCCTTCTGTCCGTATGCACCGCTACAGGTAGTGGTCGCAGCAGAAGGGTGCGTCATTTTGGGCCTGTCAGCCGGGGTTCCGGGAGGTTGCCCACAGCACCCCATTGGTAGCCAGAGCCTCCAGACTGTTACATACAGGCCGGGTGGGAGCTGGGCAGTCATCCAGCATTCCCCATCTTGGTCATGTTTATCCTCACCGCTCTCGCCTGCCCTTTACTCCCCTCGCCAACGTATGGTAACGCACTTTATCATTCATAATTGTGCAATCCCTTTTATTTTAATGATTGTCAATCATTTTATTATCAATTATGGTTGCTTGCTTTATTTGCACCATCATCACAATTTGATGCCCCAATGAATTTTGAATAAACCGACTATCTTATCTTTTACCCTTTGATGCTTTCCGTGCTTATCTTCGAGTGTGTCCTTGTGTTTCTGACGTGTTATCGTGATCTATCAGATCCAGGACATCCAACATCCCGAAGGACAAAGGGCATCAGGTTCATGGAGCTTTCACACTGCAGCCTGTCTTCAGCCTTCGCTACACGGTTGGTCTTGCTTCGTTTATCTCAGCAGTGTCTCTCTGCTGCTTTTTTTCTTCCTGCTGTTCATACCATCGCATTGGTTTTATTCTTATCCTGCATTTTTACCTCAGGACACCACTGTTCAGCACCAATCTCCAATGTACACACACATTCTGTCTACTCATTGACAGACAGCCAAGTTCACAGTTCATTCCTTTCCCAGTTGCAAATATTCATTTACATAACTTGTTTGAAGCAGTCGGCTTCAGTCATTTTATAACTAGAACAACCTGTTTTGGGTTTGCAGGTGAAAGTTATCCCCTCTCTAGCTCCTGGAATTCAATCAAGCCTCCTTTTTTAATAACCTTGACACACCTACAACCCCTCTCAGAAAGCAAAACTCGAGGAAAAAAGAGCGACCTGCATTTTCATAGCACCTCACAGGGTTCTCCATGTCTATGTGGGTTTACTCCGGGTGCTCCAGTTTCTTCCCATAGTCCAAAGATGTGCAGGTTAGGTGGATTGGCCATAAGTTGCTCCTAGTGTCTAGGGAGGTACAGGCTAGGTAGATTACCCATGGGGAATGCAGGAATAGGATAGGGTGGTGAGTCTGAGTGGGATGCTCTTTGGAGGGTTGGTATCGACTCAATGGGTCAAATGGGCTGCTTCAACACTGTAGGGATTCTATGTCCCAGAGAGTTTTCAATCAATTAGTTCTCTTTGTATTTTGGAAGTGTGACATCTAATTTGTACACAGCAAGTTTCTGCAATGAACAAGACTGCGCTTTGTTTTTGTTCTGTGTTGATTCAGGGTTCAGCTGAGGCTTCAGTAAAGGTTCAGTTATAAATGGAAAGCAGACAGCATGGATCAACAGGTAGGAGTTTCTCACAAGAACAGAAAGTAGTGGAGAAACTCAATAGGCCTGGCAGCCATTTGTGGACAGAGAAACAGAGCCAATGTTTCAAGACCAGCTTCTCTCTCCATAGATCCTGCCAGACCTGCTGAGTTTCTCCAACAATTTCTCTTTAGATTAGATTCCCTACAGAATGGAAACAGGCCCTTCGGCCCAACAAGTCCACACCAACTGACCAAAGAGTAACCCACTCGGATCCATTCCCCAATCCAACATTTACCCCTGACTAACGCACCTAACACTAATGGCTAATTCACCGGACCTGCACATCTTTGAATTGTGGGAGGAAGCCAGAGCACCAGGAGGAAACGCACGCTGACACGGGGAGAACGTGCAAACTCCACACAGACAGTCGCCTGAGGCAAGAATCGAACCAGGACCCGGGATGTTGTGGGGCAGCAGTGCGAAGCACTGAGCCAGCTTGCCACTCTTTTCATTTCAGATTTCCAGCATCCACAGTTCTTGATTTGACTTTCGGAGGTGCTTGCTGTCTGGGTCTGACCAGGTCAATGTTTGCAGTGAATGACTGGAACATGGTGTTACAGGTAGCCATTCAAGTGGGGCAATGAACAGGAATCTGTTAGTGAAGGGGGACAGCACTCTACCCTGCAAAATGCCAGGACAGTGGAAGGTGATGTTGTTGTCCCACCAGCCTCTCAGTGCCAGGGGTTTGTATCGGACTGTGTGGGTGTGGAGGGGTTTGGAAGGGGCTAGAATTTCAGCTAGCTATGTCTGTAATTCATATTTTTGTTTCCCTGTGGTTAAAATTAATTTCTTTGCATTAAATTGTAGAGCACGTTAAGTACAGAAATCAGACAGGAAGATTGGGAGTTTTTCACAATTTGACTAAATTTTTAACAGGACGAATTTGTTAAGCATGTACAAGACAATTTTTTGAGTCAGTATGTGGATGTACCTACCAGAGAAGGTGCAAAACTTGACCTACTCTTGGGGAATAAGGCAGGGCAAGTGACTGAGGTGTCAGTGAGGGAGCACTTTGGGACCAGCGACCATAATTCTATTAGTTTCAAAATAGGATAGACCAGATCTAAAAGTTAAAGTTCTAAATTGGAGAAAGGCTGATTTTGATGGTATTAGACAAGAACTTTCGAAAGCTGATTGGAGGCAGATGTCCGCAGGTAAAGGGACGGCTGGAAAATGAGAAGCCTTCAGAAATGAGATAACAAGACTCCAGAGAAAGTATATTCCTGTCAGGATGAAAGGGAAGGTTGGTAGGTATAGGGAATGCTGGATGACTAAAGAAATTGAGGGTTTGGTTAAGAAAAAGAAGAAGCATATGCCAGATATAGACAGGATAGATCGAGTGAATCCTTAGAAGAATATAAAGGCAGTATGAGTATACTTAAGAGGGAAATCAGGAGGGCAAAACGGGGACATGAGATAGCTTTGGCAAATAGAGTTAAGGAGAATCCAAAGATTTTTACAAATTCATTAAGAGCAAAAGGGTAACTAGGGAGAGAATAGGGTCCTCAAAGATCATCAAGGTTGCCTTTGTGTGGAGCTGCAGGAGATGGGGAGATACTAAATAAATATTTTGCATCAGTGTTTACTGTGGAAAAGGATATAGAAGATATAGACTGTAGGGAAATAGATGGTGACATCTTGAAAGAGGAGGAAGTGCTGGATATCTTGAAACTGTTAAAGGTGGATAAATCCCCAGGATCTGATCAGGTGTACCCTAGACCGCTGTGGGAAGCTAGGGAAGTGATTGCTGGGCCTCTTGCTGAGATATTTGTATCATCGATAATCACAGGTGAGGTGCCGGAAGACTGGAGGTTGGCTGATGTGGTGCCACTGTTTAAGAAGGGCGGTAAGGACAAGCCAGGGAACTATAGACCAGTGAGCCTGACATCGATGGGTGGGCAAGTTGTTGGAGGGAATCCTGAGGGACAGGATGTACATGTATTTGGAAAGGCAAGAACTGATTAGGGACAGTCAACATGGCTTTGTGTGTGGGAATTACTTGAAGAAGTAACAAAGAGGATTGATGAGGGCAGAGTGGTAGACGTGATCTATATGGACTTCAGTAAGGCTTTTGATAAAGTTCCCCATGGGGGAATGGTTAGCAAGGTTAGATCTCATGGAATACAGGGAGAACTAGCCATTTGGATACAGAACAAGCTCAAAGGTAGAAGGCAGAGGGTGGTGGTGGAGGATTGTTTTTCAGACTGGAAGACTGGAGTGCCACAGGGATCGGTGCTGGGTCCTCTACATTTTGTCATTTACATAAATTATTTGGATGCGAGCATAAGAGGTATAGTTAGTAAGTTTGCAGATGCCACCAAAATTGGAGGTGTAGCAAAGAGGGTTACCTCAGATTACAACAGGATCTGGACCAGATGGGCCAATGGGCTGAGAAGTGGCAGATGGAGTTTAATTCAGATAAATGCGATGTGCTGCATTTTGTGAAGGCAAATCTTAGCAGGACTTATACACTTAATGGTAAGGTTGTCGGGAGTATTGCTGAACAAAGAGACCTTGGAGTGCAGGTTCATAGCTCCTTGAAAGTGGAGTCGCAGATAGATAGGATAGTGAGGAAGGCGTTTGGCATGCTTTCCTTTATTGGTCAGAGTATTGAGTACAGGAGTTGGGAGGTCATGTTGCGGCTGTACAGGACATTGGTTAGGCCACTGTTGGACTATTGCATGCAATTCTGGTCTCCTTCCAATTGGAAAGATGTTGTGAAACTTGAAAGGGTTCAGAAAAGATTTACAAGGATGTTGCCGGGGTTGGAGGATTTGAGCTATAGGGAGAGGCTGAACAGCCTGGGGCTGTTTTCCCTGGAGAGTTGGAGGCTGAGGGGTGACCTTATAATTTTGTAAACCTCTATGAGGGGCATGGATAGGGTAAATAGACAAAATCTCTTGCCTGGGGGTGGTGGAGTCCAGAACTAGAGGGCTTAGGTTTAGGGTGAGAGGGGAAAAGATATAAAAGAGACCTAAGGGGCAACTTTTTCACGCAGAGTGGTACGTATGTGGAATGAGTTGCCAGAGGAAATGGTGGAGGCTGGTACAATTGCAACATTTAAGAGGCATGTGGATGGGTATATGAATAGGAAGGGTTTGGAAGGATATGGCCAGGTGCTGGCAGGTGGGACTAGATTGGGTTAGGATATCTGGTCAGCCTGGACAGGTTAGATCAAAGGGTCTGTTTCCATGCTGTACATCTCTATGACTGTACGTCATGGGGCTTAGGTAACAAAACATTTTCCCAAGTGGGATCATGGCACTGCAACAGAATAGCTTTTTATTCCAACTCCATTGATACGATAGTCACCACCCCATTAACTATGTGCTATCCAGCTGTTTGCCCGCTGTAGCTCAGTTGGCTGGTTTGCAATGCAGAATAATAGCAACAGGGCGGGCTTAATTCTTGCACCAGCTGAGATAAGCATGAAGAATTCTACTTCTCAACCTCTCCCCGACAGGAAGATACAGAATCCTGAAAAACACACACACACACTCACACACACACACTTCTTCCTGGCTGTTATTTAGACTGATGAATGTTCTCTCTCCCCTCAAATAACGCTGGCCTTGCTAGCATTGCACTCGTCCTGTGCAATGGAACTTGGATGCCTCTGTCTAAGCCTTTTTGATCTGTACATCTTGCTTATCATGATCCACCTGTACTGCTCATAAACAAAACTTTTTTACTGTACTTTGGTACACGTGACAATCAATCAATCATGGTGTAATGACTCTCAGGATAAACCACCACCAGTTGATCTCTGTCTCTAATGAGAGAACAGGTCTATGGTCTAATTGAACTACGGTGACCTCACCATGACACCAATCCGTGTTCAGGCGTCCAATTGTTTCTGCTCTGAGACAATTCATACTCCTCATGTCACAAGCTGGATCCATGGACATCATGGCAGCTGTCGGCATGTCACTCCCTGGGCACAGCACATGTCAGATATGGATTTACAGAAATATGTGAGAACCTCTGGTGTTACATAACCAAGTTAAAGGCACAGGAAACAGAAATCATTTTCAAAACTACACGTCACTGCTCAAACAGCTGACATGGTGACAAGGAAAATAGCCTTGCTGTGTGCCTGAGGGAGTGGATCCTAGCATTCTGCTTCCTGGTGCACACTGTAGTTTGTAAACTGACACAGCCAGAAACACACAGGTTGGAAAAGAACACTATATATAGACATAGGAGCACAAGTAGACCATTCAGCCCATCGAGTGGCTCCACCATTCAATGGGATCATGGCTGATCTGATCATCCTCAACCCCACTCTCCTGCCTTTTCCCCATATCCCTGGAAACTCCCCCCTTATCCCAAATCTGTCTTCTATTAGTTAGTCAGTGCTCTCTTTGTGCTAATATACTGCCGCCAACATTGTGGCCTTGTCTCTTATTCAGACTTTAAGATACAGGAGTGGAAGTAGGCCACTCAGCCCATCATATCTGCTCTACCATTTTAAATGATGGACATGTTTCTTAACTCCATTGTCCTGCCTTGTCCACATAACCCTTGCTCCCCTAACTAATCAAGCACCAATCTAGCTTTGTCATAAATATAATCAATGTCTTAGCTTCCATAGACTTCTACAGCAACGAGTTCCACACATTCACCACCCTCTGGCTGAATAAAGCCCTCCTCATCTCACTTCTGAAAGGTCATGCCTTCACTCAGAGGCTGTGCCTTCGTGTCCTAGTCTCTTCTACTAGTTGAGACATCTTTTCCACATCCACTCTATCCAGGCCGCTCAGTATCCTGTAAGTTTCAATCAGATTCCCCAATCCTCACCCCCACCCCCTGGTCATCCTTCTAAATTCCATTGAGTGCTCATTGAAGGCAGAGTACTCAACCACTCCTCATACAACAAGCCCTTCATCTGTGGGATCATTCTTGTAAACCTCCTCTGGACCCCCTCCAAGGCCAGCACATTGCTCCTTAGATACAGGGCCTAAAACTCCTCACAATATTCCAACTACTAAGTACTAGTACCTTACCAAATGCCTTCAGAATCTAAATATTACATCTATGAGTTCCCCTTTATCTGCCCCAATTGCTCCCTTTTCGAAACCTGTAGATTAGATTAGATTAGATTAGATTACTTACAGTGTGGAAACAGGCCCTTCGGCCCAACAAGTCCACACCGACCCGCCGAAGCGCAACCCACCCATACCCCTACATTTACCCCTTACCTAACACTATGGGCAATTTAGCATGGCCAATTCACCTGACCTGCACATCTTTGGACTGTGGGAGGAAACCGGAGCACCCGGAGGAAACCCACGCAGACACGGGGAGAACGTGCAAACTCCACACAGTCAGACGCCTGAGTTGGGAATTGAACCCGGGTCTCAGGCGCTGTGAGGCAGCAGTGCTAACCACCGTGCCACCCACAAAGAAGTGTAAGAAGTTTGTTGGACATGATTTCCCCTTCATGCTGAAGCTGTTTGATTTTGTTATGTATTTTTAAACACACTGCTGTTCCACTGCTTTCTAATATATCCTAAACACTCCCAGTGACAAATGATAAACTCATTGATGGATAGTTACCTGTTACAAAAACTGATATTGCTGGAAAGACTCAGCAGGTCGTGCAGCATCTGTGGAGAGAAGGCACAGTTCACAATCTTTTTAATTCCATCTGTCGGATGTGGGTGTCACTGGCTGGGCCAGCATTTATTGTCCATCCCTCGTTACCCCTTGAGAAGCTGCCTTCTTGAACCACTGCAGTCCATGTTGGGTTGACACACAATGCCCTGGGGGAGGGAGTTCCAGGATTTTGACCCAGCAACACTGAAGGAACGACAACATATTTCCAAGTCAGGATGGCAACTGTTTTGGAGGGGAACTTGCAGGGGGTGGTGTTCCCATGTATCAGCTGCCCTTGTCCTTCCAAATGGAAGTGGTGTGGGTTTGGAAGATGCTATCTAAGGGTCTTTCTTCATTCCCCATGGTAACTCCAAATAGGGTCTGTTTGCCATCCATTCAGCCTCTTTCCTCTCATGCAGTGTCAAATTTGGGTTGCTCTTGAATTGACATTCTTGCAAATTGTCCTGATGTGTACAAGGGGAAAACCTCTAGCAAAATGTGCTTTCTTTCAACAATCTCTAGGACACTGGTCATCCTTACACTGACCATCAACAAGTACAGGCCAAGCATTTTCTGCTGGTCATCAGAATTGCTGCTAGGAACACACAGGACTCATCCTTAAACCAATATCGTCAAACTAAACCGTCCAATCAGCTATCTCATTGCAGCTTGTGTACAAATTGGTTACTGCATTTCCATTATTGGCAAGAGGTTTACAGAGTTCTTTCTAGATGCACTTTGGGACATCCAAAGATTGTGAAGCGTGCTCTATAAATGCAAGCTTTTTTTTCTTCGTTAATTCATTTTTCCACTAAAACAGAGGACTGAGAGACTCTTTCATGGTTGGGGACATCAGAGTTTGAGGAAGATGCCATCCCGTTGAGTAAGAATGAGATACCCAGCCTGGTGCCAACAGTTTTCTCAGCTGGGCTCTTCACTCTCTTCAGGAACAAAATTGAAAGCATTTGAAGGAAAGAATGAGCATATAAATAGTAACAGGCGTTTCTAACATTTTCCAGATTCACGGAGTGCTGAACAAGGATGTGTGTCAGCACAGGCAGCAGGATTGACCAGGAAAGGAGCTAGTCCCCGGAACGCTCAGGAAGGCCGGGAACAAGCCGGGGAGGGAGGAGGAACACATGGTGGGGAAAGAGGGGGATGTGCAGAAACACACGGGCTATCCAGGAATACATCGGAGGGAGGTGGGGGGGGGGGGGGGGGGGGGGGGTGGGGACGGGGGGTGGGTGAGCCGTGAACCCACTGGGGTGGGGAAGTAGTGACAAGATAGTGACCAGTAAAATACCTCAATCTCACCTCTGTGAGATATATCTCCCTATTCCACCAGTTTTAGATTAGATTAGATTCCCCTGTCTGATCCTGGTTTTCCTGTCTGATCCTGGTTTTTGTCTCTCTCTGATCTCGGTTTTCCTCTTTAATCCCAGTTTTCCTCTCTGAGCCTGGTCTTTGTTTGTTCTAGAGACAGTTTCGAAATAAGAGGGCTCCCATTCAAAAAGGAGATGAGGAGAATCTTTTTCTCAGTGTTTTGAATTCTCTTCCCCAGACGGTGGTGGGAGCTGGACAGCTGAATATTTTTAAGGCTGAGTTCTTGACGGACAAAGGAGTCAAGAGGTCTTGAAGCTGTACAAAGGAGTGGAGTTGAGGTCACAATCAGGTCAACCATGACCTTGTTGAATGACAGAGTAGGTTCAAGGGGCCGAATGGCCTAGTCCTATTCCAAATTTCCATTTTATATCCCGTAATTCTCTCAGTAATCCTTAATTCTCACCTGCATCAAAAAATCTATTGAACTCTGCAACATACTCAATGACTGAGTTTCCATAACCTTCAGGACCAGAGAATTCCAGCCTTTTAAATCAAGAACTTTTCCCTCATTTCCTAAGCAGCTGACCCTTATTCTGCCGTGTCCTAGATTCTCAAACAAGGAGAAACTGTTTCTTGGAATACTCTCTGTGAAATTTCTTGATAATTCTACATATTATCTTCCAAACCCAAGACCACTTCCATCTACAAGGACAAGGGCAGCAGATACATGGGAATGCCACCCCTGCAACTTACCCTCCAAGCCACTCACCATCCTGACTTGGAAATATATCGGCCATTCCTTCCCTGTCACTGGGTCAGAATCCCGGAATTCCCTCCCTAAGTGCATTGTGGATCTACCTACCGCACATGGCCTGCTGCAGATCTAGAAGCAGCTCACCCCCACCTTCCCAAGGGGCAACAAGGAACATTGTGGGCGGCACGGTGGCAGTGGGCGGCACGGTGGCACAGTGGTTAGCACTGCTGTCTCACAGCGCCTGTAGACCCGGGTTCAATTCCCGACTCAGGCGACTGACTGTGTGGAGTTTGCACGTTCTCCCCGTGTCTGCGTGGGTTTCCTCCGGGTGCTCCGGTTTCCTCCCACAGTCCAAAGATGTGCGGGTCAGGTGAATTGGCCAAGCTAAAATTGCCCGTAGTGTTCGGTAAGGGGTAAATGTAGGGGTATGGGTGGGTTGCGCTTCGGCGGGTCGGTGTGGACTTGTTGGGCCGAAGGGCCTGTTTCCACACTGTAAGTCTAATCTAATCTAGTTTAAAGGTAATAAATGCTGATGGAGCAGTCAAGGCCCAAATCCTGGGAAAGGATAAAAACAAGGTGAGATCCCCTTTGTCTAAGCTCCAAGGGTTCACTCTATCTCTCACCATTGGACAATCCTACCATGCAAAAGAACAAAAACAGAAATTGCTGGAAAAGCTCAGCAGGTCTGGCAGCATCTGTGAAGGGAAATCAGAGTTAATATTTTGGGTCCAGTGAGCCTTCCTCAGAATTCTATCAGGCGAAGGTCAGGCCGATGGGTCTTTGTTAAACTCTTTCTGGTGTAGGTTTGTAGTTCCTTGGGTAAAGGAGCAAAACCAGCACAAACCAGCCTGAATGTGGCCTCACCACTGCCCATTTCCAACAGATAGACAGGGTTTCCAACTGACCTCTGGATCCACAGCCTCCCCATTATGAACTATCTGGAATTATACATTGTATTGACATTATCACATCATCAGTACCTCACACAAATCCGACATCACTTTCATCATTTTTATATTTCAATTTCTGCTTTATAAAGGTGAGAACAAAAAATAAATCTACATTGATTGTCATACTGAAATATCGGACAGATAGTACAATGGATTGTCAAAATGACTTGTTCACCATTAAATCCACATCCTCAAAGGAATGGTTTGGATTCTGAGAAAAAGGTAGTAAATGTACATCCTTCATAAATGTATAGAGCCCTGTAGAGTATCCAATCATCTGGCAGCTTGGAGCACCCTCAGCACCGCCTTGTATTGATGGACAGACTGGGGTATGAGAGTAAATGCCATTACAAGCAGGATGGGCCGAATGGCTTTCTAAATGGATTCTATGAAATACTGACAGCTCCTTGGGGACAGGGCGGTAAATACTGGCTGCAACAATATCCTTGTTCATGCTTCATACTTGAAAAGAAAACAGGAGTGCTGTTTATCTCCAATCACACATCACCCTCCCAGATAATGTGCAAGCTCCAGGTAGCTCCTGAGTAGATGAGGCAGGTTACCCATCGTTTTAGTAGGAGTTGGATAAGACAACTAGCTCCTAATCCCATGAGGCTTCTTGTATCCCACAAATGGGAAGTGGAGTGATGGAAAGGGAAGTGTGCTCCAACCTCCTTGTAACATTCTGTCGTGTCATGAAAGATAAACCGGAAATGTTTCCCTTAACCTGCACTGACCAGTGTGTCCTTCAGCCCTGGGTGCATATCTTTACTCTTGTAATGTGCATCAATGACATTTCTTATCCACTGCTTGTTGACCTAATGAGATGTTAATGAACCTTCCTTAGATACGACTGATTGTCATTGTTGGTTTATCTCAGAGGCTGCTAAGAGTTAATCACGTGGAAGATTGGAGTCCTGTACAGGCTCAGACCTGGAAAGGATGGCAGATACCTTTCCCTAAAGGAATCTTATTTATGACAATCTGATTAATTCACAGTCACTTTTACTCAATTATTGATTGTGACCAAAGCTAGATTTTTAAACAGCCCAGTGAATACAATAATGAGGCAATAAAATATATAAAATCAAGCAGTGGGTTCATTTCTGGAGGGATGGTATTGGGCTTATGCTCTGATATAAGAGCAGGGAAATTACGTTAAACTTGTACAAAAGCTCAGTCAGGTCACACTTGAACTGTGAACATTTCTGGTCTCCATATTACAGAAGGGGTATGGGGTACTGGAGAAGGTACAAAAAAGGTGATATCAAAACTAGACATTCTAATCATGAATCCTAGAATCCCTAATGCATGGAAGCAGGCCATTCATCCCATCAAGTCCACACTGACCCTCTGAACAGCAATCCACCCAGACTTATTGCCCCATATTTCTAAACCTGAATTTATCAGGCTAACCCACCTAGCCTACACATCCCAGATCACTACAAGGCGATTTAGCATCGTCAACCCACCTAACCTGCACATCTTTGGATTGTGGGAGGAAACCAGAGCACCCGGAGGAAACCTACACAGACACGGGGAGAATGTGCAAACTCCACACAGACAGTCGCCTGAGGCAGGAATTGAACTCAGATCCCTGGTGCTGTCAGGCAGCAGTGCTAACTACTGAGCCACTGTCCTGCCTCTTAGGGAGGGCTGAACATGGATGGCACTTTTATCTTGTAAAAGATATCTCTTTCCATCTGTAGAAGACCCAATAAAAGAAAAGTTATAGAAGATAGTTCCATTTGTAAAGGAGATCAAAACCAGGAGCTATGAATTGAATAACCACTAATAAATCCAACAAGAAATGCAGGAGCAACATCTTTACTGAAGAGAATGGGGAGAATGTAGGGGGCAAGGAGTAGAAACGCAATTGATGGGAAGCTGGTTAAACATGTGAGGGAGAATGATGTAGGCAGAAATGTTGGTCAGGTGAGATGAAGGGAGGGAGAAGGATCACGTGCAGTAGAAACATCAGCACAGATCAGTTGGGCTGAATGGCCTGTTTCCATGCTGTAAATTGCACATCACCTGATGGTTCTAGCAATGCCCTCAAAGTTGTAAGGTTTTAAGTACAAGTCCCGCTACAAGGAAGAGTGAACTCCAGAAATTAATACTCTGAAGGAGAGCATCAAGAAAATCCTACTCAAGAAACCCAATTAATTCATTCACATCTTTCACTGAGTCAGTGACACTCTGCCTAACCCCCGGTGATGAGGACTAAAATAAAACAGAATCGCTGGCAAGCTTAAACAAAAACAGACACTGCTGGAGAAACTCAGCAGGTCCAGCAGCACCTGTGGGGAGAGAAACCGAGTTAATGTTTTGAATCCCAGAACTGGGAAAACAAAAAACAAATCAACACTGATTGTCATGCTCTGAAATACTGGTTTTGAAGAAAAGTCGCTGGACTTGAAATGTTAACTCTGTTTTCTCTCCACAGATGCTGGCAGACCTCTGAGTTTCTCCAGCGATTTCTGTTTTTGTTCTAGTTGATAAGAGCAAGGATCTGAATTAATTAGAAATAATCCCCATGATTGGATTGAATTCTAATCACTAAGCAGATCTGCCTGTCTGTTGTAGCAGGCATTTCCCTTCTCCATGGAGGTGACCTCTTTAACATCCCAGTCTCATCAAACCCAGGGAAGCACAAACCTCAGCGGTACAGAACTACAAAGCCTCATGACCCTTTGAGTGAAGCATTGTCTCCTCATTGTGCTACCATTGGATTAACCAGAGTCTTTCAAGTCCTCCCAATGAGGCCTTCTACAATGAGAGGAACTCCCAGTTTACTCTCATCCCACTCAAAATGGTGATGAATTAATGTCGCCAATTCAGATTAATCACGCTCATGTGATCAACTGTGTCCAGCGCACTTAAATATATCCATTCATCTCCAATATTTTTAAGCACTCATAAAAACCAAAATGTGCCAAGTATAGAAAATGTAGAATTATTCAATGCCCTTGTGAAATATTTTCCTTTGACTGCTCCTAGTGGTCAATGGAGATCCATTGGCAACTCCAGGTGAATGGAGGTTGCACTCAATGGGATTGAAGGCACATGAGGGTTGAGTGGAGGTTGTTAGTTGGAGGGAGGGGCAAAGACTACACTGATTATGGCCCCATAACAGACATTCCCCAGAATTAACACTCCATCAATCTCTCACTGCACCTCCCCAGATATATCTGTGTGATAGAGTGAAATGGAAGACCGGTGAGAATCGTAAAATGAACCAAATCATTGCCCCTCCCAGCCTTAAACATCCACGTCCTGCTCCTCAGCCCCATCATGGTATTTTTGCCCGGTGGATGAATTATCACGTTTGGTTTCGTTCAAGTCAATCGTTGCCTCATGTTTCGATTTGTCTCCTTCTTCTTGCTTCTCCTTCCTCAGGAGATGATAATTGATTGCATTGCCAATGAACAGGAAGATACTCGCAAAGATCAACACCGCTCCACACGCAAAATACACATAACGGAAATCATTGTACGCGTCCTTCAGCAAACCTGCAACAAAAAGACATATTTGCAATCATCATCACCTTTCCTATAATTCAACACTACATCAAAGGGGAAGAGGTTTGGGTCCAATCCTTCCCCCTGCACCCTCCCCCCAATCTCTCCCCTTTCCCACTTTTGAGTCACTCCATCTTCCCAGCCATGTCCCCAGGCTGCCCCAGGTGTAATGACACGGTAACAGGTGCATTGGGCGGTGGGGGGGGGGGGGGGGGGGGGGCGGTGGTTGAGGAAGACCTTTGTCTTACACAGTGGGAGGTCATAACCTGAAACACGGTGCCTCAGAGTGGGGTAGCTCTGGAGACAATGGGTTAGCTTTTGTTATTCCTTCACATGACGAGGTCATCGCTAGCGCGGCCAGCGTTTATTGTCCATCTCTAAGAGTTAAGTGTCAACCCCATTGCTGTGGGTCTGGAGTCACATGTAGGCCAGGCCAGGTAAGGATGGCAGTTTCCTTCCCTAAAGGACCTTAGTGACCCAGATGGGCTTTTCCAACAATCGACAATGGATTCAGGGACATTGTTAGACTCTTAATTCCAGGCTTATACTGAATTCAAATTCCACCACCTGCCGTGGTGGGATTAAAACCTGGGTCCCTACCCCCATAGGGGGAAGGAACTTGCAGTGACAGGGATACAGCAGAGGAATGGGACTGACCAGATTGCTCAACAGAGAACGAGCACAGTCTTGATGGGCCGACTGACTCTATGGTGACGTTTGAACCCATATGCAAATTGACCGCACAAAGGGTTCCAGTTCTCTCTCTCTGTCTCACTCACTAAAGGGTTACTTCCTTTTGCCATTTTAGAAAGAATCTAGTTAGGTGGAGGAGTGAGGGCTGTCATCCCTTCAGCAAAGGCATAACGATGTGGGGCGGGGGGGTTAATAAGGGGGGGTTCAAAATGATGAAGGTTTTGATTGAGTAAACATGGAAACTATATACACTGTATCCAATGGCAGGAATTTCAATAACCAAATTTGTTTGGTAATAAATCCGAGAGAGAAATAAGGAAACATTTTGTTGGAAATGCTGGACAGCATTGCCTGAGCACGCAGTGGAAGCAGATCCTGCAGGAACTTTCAAACGTAAGCTTGGGTCCTGCTGTAGAACAGAGGGACCTCGGGGTGCAGGTACATAATTCTTTGAAATTTGCATCACATATAGACGGGGTGGGGGTGGGGGTTAAAAAGGTGTTTGGTACGCTTGCCTTCATTGCTCAGTCCTTTGAATTTCTATGTGGGGACGTCATGTTGAGGTGTACAGGACATTGATGAGGCCTCTTCTGGAATACTGTGCCCAGTCCTGATCACCCTCCTACAGGAAGGATATGACTTAACTGAGGAGGGTTCAGAAGAGATGTTGCCGGGTATGGAAGGTTTTGAGTTATAAACAAAGACTGAGACTCTTTTCATTGGAGCGTAGGAGGTTGAGAGGCGACCTTATAGAAGTTTATAGCATAATGAGAGATATAGATAGAGTTAATGGTGATTGCCTTTTCTCTAGGATGGGGGATTTCAAGACTAAGGGGCACATTTTTAAAGTGAGGGGCAAATCTTTTACACAGAGGGTAGTTCATGTGTGGAATGAACTTCCAGGAGAAGTGATGGATGAAGGTACAATTACAGTGTTTAAAAGACATTTGGATAAATCCATGAATAGGAAAGTTTTGGAGGGACTAAGCAGGTGGGATTAGTTTAGTTTGGATTATGATCGACATGGAGTGTTTGGACTATAGGGGTCTGTTTCCATGCTGCATGACTCTGTTACTAACTACAGGGAAAGAACAGGGCATGGACAGGGGGACATCTTCAGGATGACAATCTGTAACTACTGAAGTGCCACAGGGATCAGTGTGGGGGCACAATTATTTACAATATTTAATAATGATTCCGATGAGAAAAGTGAATGTACTGTCGCCAAGTTTGTGGATGACACCAAAATAGGAGGAAAGGCACATGGTTAGATGGACACAAAGAGTCTACAGAAGGATACAGACAGGATCTGCAAATGGGCAAAAAAAAAGGCAGACGAGATGTAATGTAGGAAATTGTGATGCTATGGACTTTGGCAGATAGAGGGGTTGAATATTAGTTAAATGGAGAAAGACTGCAGAATGCTACAGCATAGAGCAATGAGGATCCCTTATGCATGAATCAAAAAAAGCCAGCCTACTATTTCAGCAGGCAATAGGGAAAACAAATGGAATGTTCAAAGGGACTGGAGTGTAAAAGTAAGGAAATCTTGCTAAAACGATACAAGGTACGAGTCAGCCCACACCCTCCAACACTGTGAACAGGTTTTGGCCCCAGTCTCGGCAAAGATACACCCTGATATGGGACAGTAAAGTGAAGGTCCATTTGGCTGATCCTGGGTATGGAGGGACTGTTCTATGAGCAGAGGTTGGACTTGTACCCAATGGAGTTTAGGGGTGACATTATTAAAACATTTAGAGGCCTTGCTAGGAAAGTCTGCTTATCCTTGTGGCAGAGTCTAGGACCAGAGGGTGTAGTCTCAGAATAAGGGCCTCTCTCTTTACAAATGTGGGAGAATTCCTTCTCTCAGAGGATAGTGAATCTGTGAAATACTTTACCATAGAGGACTGCCGAGGCTGGGCTGTTAAGTATGTTAAAGGCTAAGATAGATTTTTAATCAGTAAGGGGAATCGCGGGATATGGGAAGGAGGCAGGAAAGTGAATTTGCAAAGTATCAGATTGACTATGATCAGAATAAATGGGGTAGCAGACTCAATGGGCTGAATGGCCTGTTCCTGCTCCTATGCTTGTAACTTGAGCCTTTGTTCATTGCTCCTTCAGAGGCACAATGGGCTGAATGGCATCCTTCTGTGTTCTATGACTCTACATCCCAACACAATGGCAGAGGATGCTTACCCAACAGCGGAGGTCCCAGCAATACAGGACAACACTCCACTATGGTGACCAGTCCCACTGCGCTGGAGAACCTCGGTGCACCGACCATATCCATCAAGGTTTCGAAAAGGACGGAGCTCAGCATGCCAAAGGCAAACCCAAAGAAGATGGTGTAGATGACCAGGCCGGTATAATTAGTTGCCAACGGCATCATGATGTGACAGATGCCATTGTAGAGGACGGAGAAGGAGAAAAAGTACTGGATCTTGGGTCTCACCCACTTGGTGTTGGCCAGAAGCCCCATGGATGGCCGAGCAAACATGTCCACAAAGGCCAGGATGGACAGGAGGAAAGCTGCTTTGTACTCATCGATTTTCATATGCTTGGCATAAGTGGACAAGTAGACCAGGGGTGCGAACAGGCCAAAGAACATGATGACATTGCCAAATAGGTAGATCAGGAAACCTCTGTGTTTGAAGAGTGACAAGTCCAAGTACTTGCTGATGGTTTGGAAAATGCTGAGCTTTGCTTTGGGTTTGCCAGTCTTGAGGTCGGAGTTCACGTCAGCCTCTCCCTGATCATTCATTGGCTGTTTGGATTCATTGCTCCACTGAGAGCCTATGGGACGCATGAGAGCTCCAGCCACACAGCAGTTGAGTAAGATGCCCCCCAGGATCAGGAAGCCCCCCCTCCATGAGTAATTGTCAAAGAGGTACTGGTTAAGAGGGGCTAATGTGCTGAGAATAACTGGACTTCCCGCCATTGCTAGCCCATTGGCCAATGGACGCTTCTTGTAGAAATACTTCCCGATCATGGTCAGTGCTGGCTGCAGATTGAAGGCGAGTCCCAGCCCTAGATAGAAATGTTTTAGAAAAAACAATCAGTTGCTGTTATTCCAAATAAAGCAAAATAAAGTTAATGTTTTAAGGGGATGTGTGTTCATCCTAATGATATGAAACTGATGTTTTCAAATTCCTCCATGGCCCAATCTCAGCCCAACTCTATCATCTCCACTAGCTCTTTAACACTTTGATTTCTCTCCATTTAATGTCCACTCCTCATGCTCATTCTCAGTGCTAATCACTTCACTTTGGCAGTCATGTTATCACACGGTCTCTGCCCTCAACCTTTCTCTCTCTCTCTGTCACTGTTTATCTATTTCTCTTCTCAGGCTCTGTCTCTCAATTGAACTCTATCACTCACTTCATCTCTCCTTCTCCCTCTATCCCTGTTGTTAGGATTCAGGGCGATTCTATTACAGAAGAAGCCAAGTCCTAGACTGAAATTGGCTTGATAGATTATATTTTTTTTGGCTTTAACAGGGTGGTCTCTCACAGAAACAAAAACAAATGCGGTTTTATCAATCAAACAGAATATTATTCTGCAAAAGAAATGCAAATACAATAGAATAAACCAGTCTTTTCACATAAAACACAAATTTAAATATTTGAAAGGTCCCAGTAAAATACACCCCCCTTAATCCAAAACGTACTCCTCTACAGTTCTCACACTCGAGATAAAATTCCCTTTTCTTTCACAGTTAGGATTTAGTTTCACAGTTGCTTCAATTTCTCATTCTGAGAATTTGATCACCACTTTCTTGAGTCTTTATAAAACTGAGCTTAGACTTTCTCAACTTCATTTAACCCCTTCAAGGTTTTAACCAAATACTTTTGCTCTGGAACTTTTAAACTAAACTCCTTATACAAAGGTAACCAATTTCTTAACTGAGGGTATGAGCTATTCTGAGAGGCGAGGAAAAACTTGAGTTGTTTTCTCTGGAGCAGTAGAGGCTGAGGGGAGACTTGATAGAAGTCTATAAAACCATGAGATGTACAGATAGGGTTGATGGTCAGAATCTTTTTCCCAGAGTTGAAATGTCTAATACTAGGTGGCTTGCATTTAAGGTGAGAGGGAGAAAGTTCAAAGGAGATGTGAGCTGCACAGAGAGTAGTAGGAGTCTGGAACACACTGCCAGTGATGGTGGAGGAGGCAGATACAAAAGGGGCATTTAAAGGACTTTGAGGTAAGCACATGAATATGCAAGAAATGGAGGGATATGGACCAAGGACAGGTAGAAGGGATTACTTTCATTTGGTGTAGTGTTCAGCATAATATCATGGGACAACGGGCCCATTCCTATGCTGTATTGTTCTATGTTCAAGTCTAAGCTATCTCCCTTTCTCTGGAGCAACTATTTTACAATCGCACTTCAACCAAGACTTCTGTGAACTTACCTACCCTGAAACCCAAAAGCTTTGTCAAGCTCTGGCTGTTTCCCCTGACCAAAACCAAAAAAAAAGTCAATCTCTGCCCTTTTAAACTGAACGCCAAATGCACAACTGCTTACATTATTTGCTCATGTAAACTCTCCCAACGTCATTGCTTCCTCTTAGCCTCCAAGAGTTATCTCTCCAAGACTTCCCTTTCTAAAATAAAATCACCAAGACAAGAGAAAGATGTACAACTTAATCAAAAAAAATCTCTTCACCAAAAATCAAATTCTAAACTCACTATTTTTAAAATATATGCAAATCGCACACCTTACATCACTCTGTCTCTGTTTCTGTCTCTTTCTCACTTTGCCTATCTTTATAGCTCTCTCTTGCTCTCTGTCTCTCTTCCTCTCACTCTCTGTCTCTGTCTCTCTTCCTTTCAGTCTCCCTATCGTTGTCTCGTCCTCTGTCATTCTGTGTGCAGCTCTCGCTCTCTGTGTGTCTCTCTCTCTGTCACCTTTAAGTCAATCCTTCCGCTGCTACAAAGAATTTGGCCACCTATCATTCCAACGTGGCTCAAATTCTGCCTTCCGGTCTTTCATTATCCAAAGGTGCTAGCAAAATGTAAGCAGTAGCCAGAGCCCTGAGTTATGGAACCCTGATGCACAGCTGAGTTTTACTGATGTCTTGGCCAACATTTATTCCTTAAGCAACATCATTAAAAGGAGATTCTCTGATCATGATCCCATCGGTGTTTATGGAATTTTACTAGCTGCCATTGTTTTTTTACACCTGTGATCACATTTCTAAAAATGTGGTCATTTTGGAACCTCCAACACTGAGGATGGCACTACATAAATACAAATCCTTTCCTATTTCTGATGTACATCAAGTGTTAGCTCTCCCCTCCCCCCACCTTGTCTCAGTCGGTTCCCTCAACTCAGCACCGCCCTCCTAACCTGCAATCTCCTTACTGACCTCTCCGCCCCCACCCCACTCCGGCCTATCACCCTCACCTTGACCTCCTTCCACCTATCCCACCTCCATCGCCCCTTCCCCAAGTCCCTCCTCCCTACCTTTTATCTTAGCCTGCTTGGCTACTCTCTCTCATTCCGGATGAAGGGCTTATGCTCGAAACGTCGAATTCCCTATTCCTGAGATGCTGCCTGGCCTGCTGTGCTTTGACCAGCAACACATTTTCAGCTGTGATCTCCAGCATCTGCAGACCTCATTTTTTAGCTCTCTACATAATCAGGACAGTGGTGCTGATGCTGTGGCTAAGACGGGATTAATAACTTATAACGTTCTGTCAGTGCTCAAAGAGCCCTGAGACATGCTGCACAGAACTCACTAATGGTTTGGAATTGACTGAAGAAAGTTCAGTTCTGCACAGAGAGGTCGCAGTGTGGTGAAATCCCTCAGTAACTCAGTTAGATCAGTTAATAACGGTGGTGATGACAAAACCAAAAGTTACAGGAAGAAAAGGAGCAGCGAATGAGATGAATAAAACAAGCACATCCCTAAAGCAAAACTCAGTAAATATTTAATGTTACAATAATGCTGCTTCGATTTTTGTGACAACCCTGGATATAAGACCTCAGCTGGAGTATTGTGTACACTTGTGAGCACCACACTATAGCAAGGATGTGAACACTTGGAGAGAGAGAGAGAGTGCAGACATGATTTTTGAGATTGGTTCCAAGAATGAGAAAATTTAGTAAAGAGGAGAGATTGAAGAAGAGAACGTTGCTGAACAAACAGACCTTGGAATGCAGGTTCATAGCTCCATGAAAGTGGAGTCTCAGGTAGTTAAGATAGTGAAGAAGGCGTTTGGAATGCTTACACTGAGGATGGAGGTTAGGAGATCTTGTTGTGGCTGTACAGGGCATTGGTTCAGCCACTTTTGGAATTTTGCATTCAATTCTGGTCTCCAAGGATGTTGTTAAACTTGAAAGGGTTCAGAAAAGATTTATAAGGATGTTGCCAGGGTTGGAGGGTTTGAGCTCTGAGGAGAAGCTGAATAAGCCGTAGTAATTTTCCCTGGAGAATCGGAGGGTGAGGGGTGACGTTCTGGAGGCTTATAAATCATGAGGGGCCTGGATAGGGTAAACAAATAACGCCTTTTACCCACAATACAGAACTCCAAAACTAGACTGGGGTGGGGGGGAAACCTTTATAGAAGTTTATAAAATCATGAGAAAATTCAATAGGGTGAATAGTCAAGGTCTGTTTCCCAACATAGGGGAGTCCAAAACCAGAGGGCATAGTTTTAAGGTGAGAGGGGAAAGATTTAAAAAAGACCTAAGGGGCAACAATGTCAGGCAAACGGTGGAATGAGCTGCCAGAGGAAGTGGTGGAGGCTGGTATGACTACAACATTTAAAAGGCAGCTGGATGGGTATATGTATAGGAAGGGTTTAGCGGGATATGGACCAAATGCTGACAAATGGGAATAGATTGGATTGGGATATCTGGTTGGACCGAAGGGTCTGTTTCCATGCTGTACATCTCTATGACTCTAAGTTGAGGCTGTTCTCTTTAGAGGGAAGGTGGTACAGAAGTGATTTGGTACAGATTTTCAAAATCATGAGTGGACTTTCTTTAATTCTCTCATGTTATGTGGGTATTACTGTAAGGACAATGTCACCCATTCCTAGACTCTAGACCATGTTAGATGGAGCCATGTTGCTGTGGACTTAACCAGTTAAGGATAGAAGGTGGATATTTGAACCAATACCTCCAATACATTTGCCTGGAAGCTGGGTTACAAGTTGACCATTTCACCACCATAACCCCCCCTTATCATCGGTGACTTTGGATAGGATGCTTTACAGGATTAAAATGAGTAACCACATGGCTAAGTATTACTCAGGTAGTGGCTGTAGAATCTTAGTAACAAACTATAGTATCCCACTGAAAGACACTATTAATACATTAATTGTTGCATTCGTACCCACACAATTTAACATTGTGAAGAATCACGCATCAAAGACCGACTGAGTACTTACCCCCGATGACTCCTATACAGAAATAAAGCTCCACGATGCTCCTGCAGAATGAGGCGATGATCATTCCTGAGCTAGCCAGCAGCCCACCCAGTAACACCACAGGCCGGCTGCCATACCTGTTCACCAGGATACTGCTGATGGGACCTGCAGGGTACAGGAGATTAGTTAACATGGTCACCTGAGGAACACAGCAACAGGAGTAGGCCATTCAGCCCTTTGAGTCTGTTCTACCATCCAATGAGGTCATGGCCTAATTCCACATACCTGCCTTTGGCCCATACCCCTTAGTACCACTGCTTAATAAAAATAATCCAAATCAGATTTAAAATTAACAACAGATCCAGCATCCACTGCCATTTGTGGATGAGAGTTCCAAACCTCCCCTACCCTTGGTGTGTAAAAGTGCTTCCCGACATCCCTCCTGAACAGTCTGGCCCTAATTCTCAGACTATGCCCCTAGTTCTAGAAACACCAACCAGTGGGAATAATTGATCAACCCTGTTTTTCCTGTTAATAAGTCGAAGACTTTGATTAGATCACCTCCTAACCTTCTAAATGCTAGAAAACAGGCCTCATTTATATAATCTCTGCTCCTGAAGTCCAGGTGTCATTCTTTTATGCCTACATTGTCCTCCCTCCAAGACCAGTCTCTCCTTGGTAAGGTGGGGTGCCCAGATCTGCTCTCGGTCTCCATGTGGGCCCTAACCAGGGTGAAGAGACTTTGTGCTCTCTCAGCAGAGCATGCCCCAAGTCTCTCCCTGAAGTTAGCTGGATGTATATGTCTCCCTGAGCCCTCCCTAACTGAGGACATAGATAGGGTCAAGAAGAAGGAACTTCTCCCCCTGAAGGAGGGCTCAATGACCAGGGCCGCGGGGGTTTATGGTAAGGGGCAGGAGGTTTAGGAGCGATGTGAGAAAAACCTTTTTCACCCAGAGGGTGGTGAGGATCTGGAACTCACTTCCTGAGAGAGTGGTAAAGGCAGAAACCCTCATGACATTGAAGAAGTATTTTAATGCACCTTGCACTGACAAGGCAAGGTGTGGGAGAGCCGATGTTGGACTGGGGTGGACAAAGCTAAAGATCACCTGGTACTGTGGGATTTTTAACTTTGTCCAAGGCAGACAAGGTTATGGCCCAAGTGTTTAGATTAGATTAGATTAGATAACTTACAGTGTGGAAACAGGCCCTTCAGCCCAACAAGTCCACACCGACCCTCCAAAGCGTTAGAAAGTGGGATTAGAATGGTTGGAGCTTGTTTTTGACCAGCACAGACTCTATGAGCTGAAGGGTCTCTTTCTGTCCTGTTCACTCTCTGACTCTACGGCGCCGTTACTGTACGGAGAAAGTGAGGACTGCTGAAGGGCTTATGTCCAAAACGTCGGTTCTCCTGCTCCTCAGATGCTGCCTGACCAGTCGTGCTTTTCCAGCAATGTACTTTTTGATGCTGTTACTCTCTGATGAGTTCTCACTCCAACCCCTCCAGGATAGTGAGGTTGGAAGTAGAAGAGGCTAAGCCTGAATGGTTGGGCTGAGTTTTCATTTTTCCCTGACATTTAATACACACACGTTGAGGTTAGAGCGCTGCCCTCCCCCAAGCTGGGTTCACCAGCCCCCAGGGTAGTTCAGCCCATTCCAGATGCTCACAGTCTCTGGTGAACACAAGTCACTTCCTCTGCTATGTTTCTGCAGTTGACAGATGCCAGGGGCATGATTCTCATTCTTTGTTCTGTTCACACAGCCTCTGCTGAAACCTGCAGTTAACCAACTTCCCCAGAGACCCAGTCTACCAAATAAACAAGAAACCGAGGGGCCTGCTCACACAGCTGAGTCACTTTGCCATCTCACATTCCTTCCATTCGGGCTTTAGCCAAGAGACAGCAGTCAGATATCTGATGCTGCAGTGCGTTGTCAGCCTGGGTTCCAGGAACCCAGTGTCACATCCTGAGCTCACAGTGAGAACATTCTGCCTTCAAATTCCACTTGAGAAAGTTGAGCATAAACAAACTGACACACCCCATGTAGCACTCAAGGTGATGATGGTGCTATATAAACCCAGAGTGCAGCCACAGCGAGAGGATTGTGCGTGGTTCCGGAATGCACATTATTCAAGGGATGTGACTGCACTGGAGAGGGGGCAAAGGAAATTTCCCAGGATGTTGCCTGGGCTGGAGAGAGGAAGGAAGAGAGATTGGACAGACAGGGTTCGCTTTCCTTACAGCAGAGGTGATTAAGTGGGGACAGGATTGAAATGGATAAAATTACAAGGGGCATAGATACGGGAGACAGGAAGAAACTTTTCCCTTTGATGGAGGGATCATTGACCAGGGGTAGGTGGGGGGAGACAGATTCAAGGTAAAGGGGCGGAGGTTTGGAGGGCTGGAACCCGCTGCCTGTAAAGGGTAGGAGAGGCGGAAACCCAAATCACATTGAAGAAGGATTTAGATGTTCACTTGTGCTGCCCAGGCAGACACAGCTTTGGGCCTAGGGCTGGGAAATGGGATTGGAATAGTCAGGGGGTTGTTTTAGGCTGGATGGGCAGAAGGGCCATTTTCTGTGCTTTATGACTCCATTGCACTGTGACCCCTCTGATGAATTTCCTTCTGCCCTGTGGAGTGAATGTGAGAGACGTCATGGTGCTAGCTTACTCTAATTTCTGTCTCAGCCAAAATCATCAACTATATGGAAACTAGCACATTGCAGCTGTTGGAACCGCTGTACAAATTGACTGCCAATTTCTCCCCCACCAACACCCCCCCACTACCCCGCCCCCCCCCCCCCCCTCCTATAATATACAGCCTATTGTCTATTCAGTGCAGTGGTCAATTAGTCATGAGGAAAACTCCTTCCAGATGCAGAGTAAAGCTTCCTCTACATGTCCCCATCAAACATTCCCAGGACAGAGACTGCATGGGGTTAGATACAGCGTAAAGCTCTCTCTACACTGTCCCCATCTGCATCAAACACTCCCAGGACGGGGACAGCATGGGGCCAGATACAGGGTACAGCTCCCATTACACTGTCCCCCCCTCCATCAAACATTCCCAGGACAGGGACAGCACGAGGTTGGATACAGAGTACAGCTCCCTCTACACTGTCCCCATCAAACATTTAACCAGTCCCAGCAAATATCCCTTTTTCTGGCATTAGAATTCCGTTGTCAATGCTCAAACATTGCAGATTCTCATATGTTTCCATTTTGATATCCCGGCTGCACTGTGGGAATCTGTAAATAGCAACAAAATAGTCCCTTGGAGTCTGGTATAAGATGGTATTTTGGCTCGACTAAAATCTTTGATCAGCAGCAGTCGGCGCCTTTTTTTGCACCAACCAGTTGAACAGTAGTGTGTTGGTAAGCCATCACCCAGGACAGCTCTGTTAAAGATAGTGACTGCTGCTTTGCATGAGCTGGCAACTCTGATTCAGTGTGTACTGTTCACATCATTGATTCCAAAGGTTGGGGGTTCCAGTCCCACACTACAGGGGTATTGCCTCTTGCTGACATGATCCCTTATTGAAACACAGAGACCAGTCACATCTTCTCTCCCCACACTGACAGGCTTGGCAATGTCCTGGTAAACATCCTCCTGGCCCCTCCCCAAATGTTTGCAGTCTTTAATGAGAAGCAGTGTTCTGGTTGTGATTACAAAAGTGATGACTCGTCAAACCACCTTATTGGCTGTTAATCGGGTTAGGGAGACCAGGAGACTGGATCAATGCACATTCTCTGTTTTGGAGGAAAAAAGGAACCTCCAGTCATCTGGCACTTCACCTGTGACCAGGGAGGCCCCAGCAATCTCCTCCCTAGCCCAACCTCCTCCCCCACAGCAGCCTGCGATACGTCACTTCAGGTCCTTGAAAATAGAATGGAAATATTCATTTAAGGCTGCACCCACTTTCCCTGGTTCCACGTACAGATTGCTCCTTTGGTTTCTACAGGACCCAGTCTTTCCCTGGCAATCCTCTTATTCTTAATTTATTTATATAAAAACTCAGAGTTTTCCCTGATCCCATCTGTTAAAGGTATTTCCTGGACCCTCTTCACCCCCTGAATTTCCCTTATAAGCAGCACCCCCTCCGCTCCCTTTATAAGCAGCACCCCCTCCACTCCCTTTATAGGCAGCACCCCCTCCACTCCCTTTATTGGCAGCACCCCCTCCACTCCCTTTATAAGCAGCACAGCACCCCCTCCACTCCCTTTACAGGCAGCACCCCCTCCACTCCCTTTACAGGCAGCACCCCCTCCACTCCCTTTACAGGCAGCACCCCTCCACTCCCTTTATAAGCAGCACCCCCTCCACTCCCTTTACATGCAGCACCCCCTCCACTCCCTTTATAAGCAGCACCCCCTCCACTCCCTATACTTTTGAAGGGCCTCGTATGATGGGAAGCTTGAATTAATCCATATGCAGAGAGCCCCTGCCCTTACCCACTGCCCCTCCCGCATGTCTGCAGCATGACAGGTCACAGTTCAGCTCCTGCTGTCCTCAGCAAATCAGGCAATTTTTCCCCCAAAGACGGCTTGTGATTCAATCACACAACCAGGCCAATGTTTCAATACCTGTCCTCTCGGGACCTTTTCTCATCTGACCTTTTGTTTTTGGCTTGAACAAAGCTTCTAACCGCAGGCTGTGTTTGGCAGGAACCCAACTGTGTGAAAAGTTCCAGGCCCCTGGAACCTGTGCCCTCAGTGTGGCCACGTTGGCTTCATGTGATAGGATCATGAGGCGGTGTGATGACCAGCTCCAGTGTATGCTGTTGAATCAGATTGTTTGTGGGAAAGGGAAGATAACACCAGTCAGGGCCTGAACAAAGTGGAGAAAGCAGATGGTGAGTGAATGAGTGCGTCAGTCAGAGGATGAGTGGTTGTTGGTGTGAATGTATGAGTGTGTGCATGTGCATTTGTGTGTATGTGTCTACATGTTTGTGCATGTGTATATGTGTACATGTGCAGATGAGTGTGTATACATGCGTGCCTATGTCTGTGTATGTTGGGGGGGGGGGAATGCATATAAATGTGTACAACTGCACGTGTGAGAGCTGTGGCTTAATTAGAAACACCCTCACCTCTGAGTTTAATATTTTCTGGCTTCACTTAAGGTTACCACTGCAGTGCAGTACTGAGTGAGTGCTGCAGTGTCAGAGGTGCCATTTTCTTTGGTTATGAGACATTACACTGAGGCTCTGTCTCGCCTTCCTCTTACATTGGTATAAATGATCCCATGGCAGGGTTTCACAGAGGAGAAGGAGAGTTTGTCCTAGTCTCCTAGTCAACATCACAAAAACAGATGATCTGATTTCTACCATATTGTTGTTTGTGGGATCTTGCTGTGTATGAATTGTCTGCCATCCTCCTGATGAAGGGCTTATGCTCGAAACGTCGAATTCCCTATTCCTGAGATGCTGCCTGGCCTGCTGTGCTTTGACCAGCAGCACATTTTCAGCTGTGATCTCCAGCATCTGCAGACCTCATTTTTTACTCGAAGATCCTTCCAAAAAGCCAACAATGTCTACACTTCACAAAGATTTACAGGTTGTAAAGAGTTTCAAGAAAGGTGTAAAAGAATTGCAACTTGGCATACCTTGCATGCCCAGTATGGACAGAAGGGGCTGAGTGGCCTCCTCCTATGTAGAACCATTCTATTTGCACTTGTGGCTTCTAGTTTAACTGATTGACAATAGGGTTAGGATTGAGTGTCACTCAGATCATGTTTACTAACACTGAGTGATGCCGACCTGCCAGTGATAATGCAGTGACCTAGTTTGGTTCAAAGTCATGAAAGGATCTGAAAGTATCTTTGAAAGATTGAGTGACAGAGTAAGAGGCACAATTTCAAAACAAGCCCATTAATGTCCAATGTACTATATCATTCAAACAGTAGCCTCAGGTGCCTTCGAAAGGAACCACAAGGTAATTATCAAACAATCACTTCCTTATCAACACACCAATCAGAAGTTTAATGTATGCATTGTACCACTATTATTTATTTCCTAGTTTACTTACACATCATTGTAGTTTGATTGTTAATACTCGTGGAATATCCGAATTCAGAAAGAGGTATTCAGGAGCAAATATAAGGAATGCTAGGACAGTCCAGTTGCTGGGGAAGACATGGGCAGGATAAGGCACATGGGAGGACAGGAAAGCTAAATGATAATGGAGTCTGCTTCATTGACTCTTGAGCACACACACACACACTCATACTGACATGATGGGGGTGGCACGGTGGCTCAGTGGTTAGCACTGCTGCCTCACAGGTTCGCTAACCACTGTGAGTCACAGGTTCGATGTGACACAGGGTCACAGGTTCGATTCCAGCCTCAGGTGACTGTGTGGAGGTTACACATTCTCCCTGTATCTGTATGGATTTCCTCTAGGTGCTCTGGTTTCCCCCCACAATCCAAAGACATGCAGGTCAGGTGGATTGGCCATGCCAAATTGCCCATCATGTTAGGTGCATTAGTCAGGGGTAAATATAGGATAGGGAAATGGGTCTGGATGGGTTACTCTTCGGAGGGCCTTTTTCATACTGTAGGGAATCTAGCCTAGACACACATACACACACACACACACACAGTCACATATTCATATAGTCACACAGATACACAGACACAGACACACAGTCATACACACAGTCTCAATCATACCTACACTGAAACCCACACATACACATGCACACAGACAGAGATGCACATAAACATACAGACAGAAGTTCAAAAGACACTCACTCTCAGAGGCAGACACACAGATACAAACACAAAGACCCTCACACATAAACATACCTCACCCTCACACACATTCAGATAGACATGCATACATGAGTGCAGGCATGCTACATAGTGACTGAAGGATCCAAGCTTAATTACTTTGCAGTAATTTTAAGTGAGTCAACATGTCATTGAGTTGGCACAGTTGTGAATACTCATGCTGACAGGTTGTCCTGTGGATGTACACAGAGTAACACTGTAACAAGCCTCAATGAGCCAAATAGTTTATTCTGTGACGTACCCATTCCACATTTGGGTAAGTCTAACTGCGTTGAGGAATTTGAACAGTGGAACTCTAACATAGAAAATGGCCAGTTGCCAATCACAACAATGACCAGAATCTGTGGGTCATTGAAAAACACCACTTCCAGAACAAAACAGAATAAGATATTTTGCAAAGTACTTATTAAAGATTTTTTAAAAAGTCAGAACACTGTTTTCAATGCCCCTGTAATCAGACTGTGCTGTTTAGGAAGTGGAGTGTGTCAGTGAGCCAGTTAGTAAGCAGTCCCCACACTTTAACCTTCCAGTGAGAGCAGAGTGACACTGATTTCACTTCGATCCAAAGCTCACAGGATTCAGAATCAGTTGAAATAATTCTGAGCATTCAAACTCATTCTCAGCACTGGAAAGCTGCCTGGTAACTGCCAACTCACTCAGTCTCTGGCTCAGCCTGTGGTGCAGGGGTAGCACAGTCCACCCGATTCCAAACCCGAGTGTCCGAGAGGTCCACAGGTCTCCCCCACATCACTCACTCAAAGTCAAGCTCAGCTCGCTAATATCTGCAGCTTTTCTGCAACTGACATTCCTTTAAAACTAGTGCTTGGACTTTAGATTCAGCTCTGGGTCTGTGCTGAGACACTGAAATGGGGCAGAGCAGACTGATATTGTGTCAATGGATTCACATGCAGTAATCATTGCTGAGGGAGACCCACACAGTCAGAGGGTCAGTGCTGAGGGAGTGCCGCATTGTCGGAGGGTCAGTGCTGAGGGAGTGCCGCACTGTTGGAGGGTCAGTGCTGAGGGAGTGCCGCATTGTCGGAGGGTCAGTGCTGAGGGAGTGCCGCACTGTCAGAGGGTCAGTGCTGAGGGAGTGCCGCATTGTCGGAGGGTCAGTGCTGAGGGAGTGCCGCACTGTCGGAGGGTCAGTACTGAGGGGGTGCCGCACTGTCAGAGGGTCAGTGCTGAGGGAGTGCTGCACTGTCGGGGGGGTCAGTGCTGAGGGAGTGCTACACTGTCGGAGGGTCAGTGCTGAGGGAGTGCTGCACTGTCAGAGGGTCAGTGCTGAGGAAGTGCCGCACTGTCAGAGGGTCAGTGCTGAGGGAGTGCTGCACTGTCAGAGGGTCAGTGCTGAGGGAGTGCCGCACTGTCAGAGGGTCAGTGCTGAGAGAGTGGGCACTGTGTAAAGAAGGTTGATTGGAGCACAGATGTAAATAATAATCAGCTGGCTAGTAAATTCAAGCTAATTCTGAAATTATACCAGGAATGAAAGAGTTAAGGTTTGTGAAGCGAGAGGGGAAGCGTTGGTTCGACAAGAAGCGGAGCAGCATATCTGGTTGTGATGGTGAAAATGACAGCTGCTTCTGAAAGAGTCAACAAAAAGCAACTGTTTCCAGCGAAGTGGGTCCGTAATCAGACAGACACAAATCTTAGTAGCAGTTAAAACAGTTGAAAATAAGGATCTTCCTCACACAGAATTGTTTTAATCTGGAACACGTTGCCAAAAAGGACATTAGAAGCACACGCAACAGTAACCTTCAAAAGGGAAGTGAAGACATCCTGGAAAAAGAATGTTTTTAGAGTTACATTCCTAATGAAGGGAAGTAACGAATTATAGAGCTCTTTCAGAGACCTGGCAGCCTGTAAATGGGCTGAATGGCCTGCTTTGATAATAAGGGATTAATCTGGGTGTTTCTAACAGTTGCAAACAGCAGATGTTAGGGTTAGTTACTGAAACCTCTATCTCTTTTTTCTATACACCAGTCTGACATCCCACACAAATCGGTTTGAGCACATCCACGGCATCTGCCCACTGCCAACAGTAATAACTGGCAACTGAGGGTTCGGTGTAGCATTCCCTCTCCCCTGAGGTCCACCCCAGGAACTGGGCTGAAATACCACGGCAATTACCCAGTGCTGAAGGAGCACCGCACTGTCGGAGGGTCAGTGCTGAAGGAGCACCGCACTGTCGGAGGGTCAGTGCTGAGGGAGTGTTTGGGATATCTCTCAGTGCTGAAAGATTTGATGTAGTTGTGTGTTGCAGTGTGTGGTGATATGGGTTTGTGTGCGTTTAGGTCTGTATGTGTTTGTGTGTGTGGGAATGTTGAGTGTGTATAGGAATGTGTGTGTATGAGAGTGTGTGTGTGCTTGTATGGGAGTGTGCACAGTCGTGTGGATGTGTGTGTGAAGAAGGGTAGTGTTTCTGGGGGAGCTTGTGGGGTTTCGAGTGTACATGGGAATCGGAATATATGAGAGTGTGGGGAAAGTGTGTGTGTGTGTGTGTGTGTGTGTCTGTATGTGGGGTGTGTGACTGTGGGCTGGGATCTGTGTGTGTGGGGTAGGGTGTGTGTGAGGGGTGCTGGGGTGCATATGAGGGAGGTGGGGATGGGTGTGTGAGGTGGTAGGGTGTGTATGTGGGGTGGGGTGCGTGTGAGAGTGGGGTGTGTGTGAGGGGTAGGGTGTGTCTGTGGGGTGAGGTGTGTCTGTGGGATGGGGTACGTGTGAGGGGGTGGGGTGTGTGTGAGGGGTGGGATGTGTGTGGGGTGGGGTGTGTGTGAGGGGTGGGGTGTGTGTGAGGGGTGGGGTGTGTGTGAGGGGTGGGGTGTGTGTGAGGGGTGGGGTGTGTGTGTGGGGTGGGGTGTGTGTGTGGGGTGAGATGTGTGTGGGGTGGGGTGTGTGTGGGGTGGGGTGTGTGTGAGGGGTGGGATGTGTGTGTGGGGTGAGGTCTGTGTGAGGGGTGGGGTGTGCGCGAAGCGTGGGATGTGTGTGAATGTGGGGTGTGTGTGAAGGGTGGGGTGTGTGTAAGGGGTGGGGTGTGTGTAAAGGGTGGGGTGCGTGTGAGGGGTGGGGTGTGTACGTGGGGTGGGGTGTGTATGTGGGGTGGGGTGTGTATGTGGGGTGGGGTGTGTGTGTGGGGTAGGGTGTGTGTGTGTGGGGTGTGTGGGGGGGGTGGGATGTATGTGAGGGGTGGGGTGTGTGTGTGTGGGGGGTGGGATGTATGTGATGGGTGGGGTGTGAGTGTGCATGTGAGGGAGTTCGTTGGGAGTTGAGGCCCCAATCCGATTGGCTGTGACCTGATCAAATTTCAGAGCAGGTTCCAGGAGATGAGTAGCTTCCTCTTGCTCCTGGTTCGTACGTTGTGTATACGTTGTGTGTACGTTGTGTGTACATTTGTATACTTTGTGTGTATGTTGTTTGTACATTGTGTGTACATTGTGTATACACTGTGTATGTTGTGTATACGCTGTGTGTACATTGTGTATATATTGTGTGTACATTGCGTATATGTTGTGTGTACATTGTGTGTATGTTCAAGCTGACTCACCTCCAGCATACATCACTGCCAGCATTATGGAGGAGATCCAAGAGACCTGGCTGTCCGTGGATTGAAAGATGTCCTTAATTTCCTTAAAGAAGACGGTGATGGCTTTGGGAAAAGCGTAGGAGAATCCGATGGAAACGAAGCAGGCCAGCACTACGGCCCAACCCCACCCTCCATCCGGGGGCGTGTAACCCTGAGGCCCTTTGGCTGTGGGAGGCATCGTCTCCGTTCAAAAACCACCACAACAGAGCGTGACTGCAAAAACAAAAGTGGAGGGAAGGTTGAGAAAATTCAAAAGCAGCAAACTCCAGAAAGGGAGGAACAATCAACACAGTCCAACAGGATCAGCACGGGGGGGTGGTGGGGGGAGGGTAAGGGTGAAGACAATGATACCTCATCCCCTCAAAAACACCCAAACATTAAAGAGACACACCTGATCCAGGAATACTGAATGGGGTAATGTTCTGAATGCATTCATAGGAAGTGAGCATTGTCGACTCAGCCAGACATTTATTGCCTGTCCCTAACTGCTCCTTGAGGAGATGGTGTTGAGCTGCCTTCATGAACACATTTGTCTCAGCCTATGAAGAGTTGGTCTGGACTCTCATGACCAGGTGAGGATGGCAGATATCTGTCCTGAAAGGGCATGAGAGAACTAGGTGGGGTTTTATAGCAATGCTGTGGCTCATGGTCATCATCATGGAGAAGAATGATTTATTCCAGGTTTACTTCATGAATCAATTTAAATTTCAACACTGTCCTGGGATTTCAACTTGTCTCGACATCATAAACCCAGGTTTCAACATTACCAGAACCAGTGACTTAAATCTTAGGTGACCATGCTCATTTACAGAGGAAGGGTGACTTGGTATCTAACCCCGTGCTGTTCCTGTCCTGGGTATGTTTGATGGGGGAGCAGTGTAGAGAGAGTGTTCCTGTCCATGTAAACTGACAAACCAGTCCTGGGTAATATTCCTTAATCAACTTTAGAAGACATTCCACTCTTTCCAAACAGCCTCTGCCTGGGATTCAGAGGAAGGCCACACTGAGTTCTGGTTGTTAGCATCTCCACTTCCTGCACACTGTTGCCTAGATCCAACATTTGTCCAAGTTATTACCAAACTCAAATATTGACTCCTTTCTCAGAAGTTGAAGTATAGCCCTTCACAAATATTTATTCCCCTTTTTGACTCCGATGAACCCCAAACACAAACCAACTGGTTTCTATCTGGTTAGAGATTACTGAAATGCTTGTTTCTAATTAGGTAGGTGGTCTAGATCTGTGGAGGAGGCTAAAGGGATTGAATAGGAGACCAGGTATTCAACTGGTCTCCTATCTCTCAAGCTGCCCACTGTGTTTCACAACAATAGTCAATGACAGAACAGGCCCTCCCACTCAGACTAAGATTAAAGACCCTGACAGTAACACCTTCATTCCCATGTACCAGGTACACAGGTTAGAACCTCCCCAGATCCTCAAATCACAAGCTGCAAGACACAACTCGGAGAAATCTTCCGAGCAGACCGAACCGTTCAGTGTCCTAACTCCTTCCCATTTTCTGTTGTGATGGTGCGACTGAATAAGTCAGACCCTAGAATGAAATCCAGCTCCACATATTCATTTACATTGTGGTCAGTCACCAAAACATCGTCAAAGTTCCAGAGATTCTCACACAACCAAACCAATAGGGATACATAAAAGGATGAACACAAAGACAGTAAAACAAGCCATCCAGATACATAAGACAATTTAAAAATATCTTAAAACCACAGTCCTGTGGACTGTGTAGTCTTCTTAAATGAAGAGTTAGGGGAGAAATATGAGGGTAAGCTAGCTAGTAATACTAAAGTAGATTGCAAGAGTTTTTTAAAGATACATTAAAGATCATAGGGAGGCAAGAGTGGTCATTGCAGCACTGGAAAATGAGGCTGGAGAAGTAGTAATGGGGATGTTAGAAATGGCGGAGGAAAGGTACAGGTATTTTGCCTCAGTCTTTGTGGTGGAAACATACCAGACATTCAAGAGAGTCATGGAGCAGAGGTGACCATCACTGAGGGGAAGGTGAAAGGTCTGAAGGTGGATAAATCACCCGGATCTGATGGACTACACCCAGGGTTCCGAAAGAGATAGCCGAGGAGATTGTAGCGACATGGGTGGTGATCTTTCAGGAATCACTGAAATCAGGGAGAGTGCCAGAACACAGCAAAATGGCTAATGTAACAGCCCTGTTTAAGAAGAGAGGAATGCACAAGGCAGGAAATTAAGGCAGGGTAGCCTGACCTCTGTCATTGGTAAGATTTAGAGCCCATTATAAAGGATGCGATTACGGAGTACTTGGTAAAATAGGGCTGAGTCAGCACAGATTTGTCAAGGGAAGGTCATGTCTGAGGAGGCAACGAGCAGGTTAGATAAAGGAGAGCCAGTGGATGTGATCTATGTGGGTTTCCAGAAGGCATTTGACAAGGTGCCACAGAGAAGGTTGCTCAATAAGACGAGAGTCTGTGGTGTTAGGGGCAAGGTCCTGGTATGGATAGAGGATTGGCTGACTGGCAGAAGACAGAGAGTGGGGACAAAGGGGTCTTTTTCAGGATGGCAGCCACTGTCTAGTATAGCTCCACAGGAATCAATGCTGGAACTACAACTGTTCATGTTAAACATTAACGACTTGGATAAAGGAACTGAGGGCACTGCTGCTAAGTTTGCAGCTGGTAGGGGGAGGGACAGATGGTGCTGAGTAAGTGCAGAAGCTACAGAAAGACTCAGATAGGCTAGGGATGTGGGCAAAGAAGTGGCAGATGGAATACAGTGTGGGAAAGTATGAGGTTATGCACTTGATAGAAAGAATAGAGATGTAAGTGAAAGTGAGGACTGCAGATGCTGGAGATTAGAGTCGAGAGTGTGGTGCTGGAAAAGCACAGCCGGTCAGGCAGCATCCAAGAAGCAGGAGAATCGATGTTTCGGGCAAAAGCCCTTCAATAGGAAGCCTCGGAAGGGGAGACATAAATGGGGCTTGGGGGAAGGTAGCTGAGGGTGCAATAGGTGGATGGAGGTAAAGGTGATAGGTCAGAGGGGAGGGTGGAGTGGATAGGTGGGAAGGAAGATGGACAGGTCATGAGGACAGTGCTGAGTTGGAACATTGGAACTGGGGTAAGGTGGGGGGGGGGGGAGGGTAAAATGAGGAAACTGGTTAAGTCCACATTGATGCCCTGGGGTTGGAGGGTCCCAAGGCAGAAAATAAGGTGTTCTTCCTCTGGGGGTCAGGTGGTGAGGGAGTGGCGATGGAGGAGGGCCAGGACCTGCATGTTGTCGACAGAGTGGGAGGGGGATTTGAAGCTTTTGGTCACAGGACAGTGGGGTTGGTCGGTGTGGGTGTCGGGTGGTGGGGATGGTTGATGTGGGTGTTGGGTGGTGGGGTTGGCTGGTGCGGGTGTCGGGGATGGGGTTGGTCGGTGTGGGTGTCAGGCAGTGGGGTTGGTCGGTGCGGGTGTTGGGCAGTGGGGTTGGTCGGTGTGGGTGTCAGGGATGGGGTTGGTCGGTGCGGGTGTTGGGCAGTGGGGTTGGTCGGTGTGGGTGTTGGGCAGTGGGGTTGGTCGGTGTGGGTGTTGGGCAGTGGGGTTGGTCGGTGTGGGTGTCAGGGATGGGGTTGGTCGGTGCGGGTGTCAGGCAGTGGGGTTGGTCGGTGTGGGTGTTGGGCAGTGGGGTTGGTCGGTGTGGGTGTCAGGGATGGGGTTGGTCGGTGTGGGTGTCAGGCAGTGGGGTTGGTCGGTGTGGGTGTCAGGCAGTGGGGTTGGTCGGTGTGGGTGTCGGGCAGTGGGGTTGGTCGGTGCGGGTGTCAGGGATGGGGTTGGTCGGTACGGGTGTCAGGCAGTGGGGTTGGTCGGTGTGGGTGTCAGGGATGGGGTTGGTCGGTGCGGGTGTTGGGTGGTGGGGTCAGAAAAAGCTTTGGAAATTTGAAGCACAAAGGGGCTAAGAAGTCAATTTGGGATTCTCTTACGGTTAATATGCAGGTTCAGTTGGCAGGAAGGCAAATGCAATGTGAGCGTTTATTTCAAGAGAGCTGGAATACAAGAGCCGGGATGTACTGCTGAGGCTGTATAAGGCTCTGCTCAGATTGCATTTGGAATATTGTGAGTAGTTTTGGATCCTGTATCTCAGGAAAGATGTGCTGGAGTTGGAGGGGTCCAGAGGGAGTTTCCAAGAATGATCCCAGGTATGAAGGGCTTGTCAAATCAGGAGCAGGTCTGTACTCGATGCAATTTAGAAGGATGAGGGAAATCTGTTTGAAACGTAGAGAATACTGAGAGGCCTAGACGAGTGGATGACGGGAAGGTGTTTCCAATAGTAGGAGAGACTAGGACCCGAGGGCACACCCTCAGAGTGAAGGATGACCTTTCAGAACGGAGCTGATGACGAATTTCTTTCTCCAGAGGATGGTGAATCTATGCAACTCACTGCCCCAGAAGGCTGTGGAGGCCAAGTTGTTGAGTATATTTACGACCAAGACAGATGGGCTCTTGATTGGTAAATGGATCAAGGATTATGGGGAGGACGCAGCAGAATGGGGTTGAGAAACATATCAGCCATGATCGAATGGCAAAGTAGACTCGAGGGGCTGAATGGCCTAATTCTGCTTTTGTATTTCATATGCACAAAATGCACACTTAAACATTTTCAGCTTCTAATACCCTGCAGATTTTTAACCAAGCATCCCTGGTTGGGAAGCTCCACAAACTATACATTTCTATTCAGGTGATTGTGCTTAGTAAGGAGAGAAAATTCAACATGTTCCTTACACCAGTCGGGTCACCTCCAAACTGCCCTAAAAGCTTTCAACCTCTCGGTTTACCAATCTAAAATCAAGCTTTGATTATTTCCAACTAAGAACAAGATAATGACCTTCGACGTCTACCCATCTGTCATAATCCACTACAGTGTAAGCAATGTTTCCATAAACACACCACAGGGGTCTGCAGCTACTGGCTTCTGATAGAGGCAAGACTAAGTTCACTGTTTCACAAGGACTCTCTGACCTTGATTTTGCTGTGACCCCTTTACTGAAGTAACCAACACCCATATGCTTCTCCTTTGAAATCCAAATGCCAAAAATTACATTTGCAAAAAAATCATTAATCTTTCAATGCAGCACCAATGGAAACAAGTGACCGATCTGGATAATTAACTGGCTATTTTAAAATGGATTGGGAACACAGGTCAGAAAACATCCTCCTGTGTGTCCAGAGGCACCTTGCTCATGGCTGGCCTGGGGCTGCCCCCAAGGGTTCATGGAGCCATCATGATCAGTGGGCCCAGGGGGTCTTACAGCTGTGGCTAGCATCTATTTTGTTGAGGTTAACACATTTTTCAGATTCAGATGGAGAGACCCTTGTCCAACAGTAACCCTGCCCATTTCACCCCATGCATCTTCTTTTCTTATAGTCCGTCTGGCAGCAGCTCCCTTCTTGGCCAGCTCAGCGAATGTCACCGCCAGCAACCTCCCCCCACCCCCTCCAGTCCTCACCCCCTCAGCTCGGTATCTTGGTAACCAGGACAAGGTTGAGTTCCAGAAATGGACACAGCACTCACACTCCTAACTTCAAAGTGTTGGATTTTGCCCAGATTCCCCCACTGCCAGAAACACACACAGTGATCTGAGAGTCAGAGGGTCCACAAAGGGACTCTGACCTCCTACAAATAATGGCTAAGGATAGTCAGCATTGGCAGTGAGAAAAACCTGAATTTCTGTAGCGCCTTTGACACAATAAAACCTTCCACAGGAGCGTTACCCATATTCAGTGCAAGTAAAGCTGAGCTAAGACACTAAAACAATGACGCAGATTCAGGGAAACAGGTAGACAGAGGAATTGACACCTGAGCGGTCTGTTGTTACTAAGAGGATGAGGGTGCCAGGGGAACGAGAAGGAACAGGGATAGAGGCTGTGACCAACTCGATCCTGTCACACATGCATATTAATTGTAGCACTTCTAAATCCCTGGCTCACTGACCAAACAGCTCAGGAGCTGAATATTCAGCTAAGACATTGTTAGAACATTGTCATAGCAAACGAAACACTAGTTTGTCAAGGGAGTTATGTGCCAATCACTGACTCATAAAGAGGGTGTAATTTAAATATCCTGAAAAGGTTAATCATTGTACAAAGCAGTTATTCGTACAAAATGTGTTAAATTCACCTCAAGTTCCTGCCTGGTGATCAAATGCAGCTGTAGGTCATTGCTTTCCCAAATTCTCCCAGACAGTCAGCTCCATTACAGCCTGCTGGGCCACATGATGGCTACAGTAAAGGGCAGCTGGACTCAGTCGAACCTTGTTTTGGATTCGAGGTGCTGGAAAAGCACAGCAGTTCAGGCAGCATCCGAGGAGCAGGAAAATCGATGTTTCGGGCAAAAGCTCTTCATCAGGAATACAGGCAGAGAGCCTGAAGGGTGGAGAGATAAATGAGAGGAGGGTGGGGGTGAGGAGAAAGTAGCATAGAGTACAATACATTCACCCATTGTACTCTTTGCTACCTTCCCCCATCCTCCTCCCTGACCTGTCACCTTCATCCCCACCCCCATTCACCTACTGTACTCTATGCTATTTTCTCTCCAGCCCCACCCTCCTCTCATTTATCTCTCCACCCTTCAGGCTCTCTGCCTGTATTCCTGATGAAGGGCTTTTGCCTGAAACGTCGATTTTCCTGCTCCTTGGATGCTGCCTGAACTGCTGTGCTTTTCCAGCACCACTAATCCAGAATCTGGTTTCCAGCATCTGCAGTCATTGTTTTTATTGCAGTCTAACCTTGGCCTCCTCTGATGGCACAGCGTCAAATTTTCCATTCCAATCCCACATCATAGGGCAAACGCACCTACACACATTGTAAGACCACAACCCAGTCCCAGGACAGACTGGTATACCAGGCAGGCCTGAACAATCTGCAACTGAGAGGTTGTTGCTCAGTGACTGGCAAGGTGATGGTTAATTCCAGCTCTGTGTGTGTGTGTGTGTGTGTGTGTGTGTGTGTGTGTGTAAAATCTCAGGCCTGAGCTGCACAACCAGCCCAGGTAGATGTTGTGTTGCCATAGTCTTACCAGACCATAGGGACTGCTCTCTCAGTAGAGAGTAGCGGCTGGTGGTGAGTTAACCTGAGGGCCACCAAACCTCAGACAAGGGAAGAGGTTAAGAAGGACAGTCCTTCACGGTAACCTCTCTCTCTCTACAGATGCTGCCAGACCTGCTGAAATTCCCTCACAACTTCTGATTCTAGTCCAGATTTTCAGCATCTGCAGTTCTTTGTTTTATTAAAGAATGTGGAATGATGTCAAGGAGCACCCTGGCCAGGGAAGAGAGACTCCTTCCACAGAGACAGTAACTCATTGATGGGAATTGAACCCTGACTGTTGACATCACACTGCTCTGCCAGCTGAACTAAACCGATTCCCAGCCCAGGCAGTATCTGTATCCTTCACTGCAGACTGGGAAATTCCAACTGACCATTCAGCCCACTCCAATGATGCTGGCTTTGTGTTAGATCAATCTAAAGTGAACCACACTCTCTGTGCTCCCTCTCGCTGTAGCATTGTTTTTAACTTGGCTTTGAATATTTGTTTGGTTTTGTCTCAAAAAGCTGCAGTGGAGTCTTCAATGCATTGCTGTAGTGAAACACTCCACATCTTTCAGTAAACTCTCCTAAAGCATTCCCTCTGTGATTATTTTAAATTCAGGACTTTCATTAGAAGACCACAATGATTGCTTTTCACAGTGACAGTCTGCGTGACACTTTAAACTGACAATTTAATGAATCCATAAGGAGAGGATAACTATATCAGGGTTGGCCTAAAGAGTTAAATCCAGGATGTTCAGAAATCTTCAAATTTACACTTTAGAAAATAATTCCCACACATACTGGGAACATTTATTTAATGAAGTGTTTGCCAGTTGTCTCTACACAGTGTGTACTGAATGGTCCATTTGTTTTATTTAAAGGTCTGGGATTCCTAACACTAGGAATCAGAGTGAGTTTCCCTATTTGTACGGACCCTAGTACACCACAGGAGTCAAAGTGACATTTACCCATTGAAGCATATGTGCTTTGATCTGTGTTTTCAAGCCATACTTTGTTAAATTTGCTGGTAATATTTGCAACGAGAGGAATTATAGGAACAGGAGTTAGCCATACAGCGTCTCACATGTGTTCAATAAGATTGTGGCTGATTGCCTATCCCAAACCCTCAGCAACCTTCTTATCAATATCAAACAATAGGCCCCTCTTTCACGGTAAATTCTGACCTTCTGTGACCCCGCACCTAGCCCTCACTCACTCACTCAAATAGTCATTTCAGAGGGCAGTGTAGTGTCAACCACAACGCAGTGGCTCAGGAGTCACACTGGGTAAGGAAGGCAGTTTCCATCCCTGAAGGACAATACTGAACCAAAACACCTTCTAAGTCAATTGATGATAGTTTCACATTTACCATCAGTGAAATTAGTTTTCAAATTGGGATTCATGAAGTTTTATTTTTAATCAAACTGTCCAGGCATGTTGTGATACACCTCTGCCACAGGTGGGACTTGAATGCAGGTCTTCTGGTTCAGAGGTAGAGGCACTACCATCATGCTGCAAGAATCCCAATCAGGATTAGAGTGAAATTCAAGGTATTGTAGTGGGATTTAATCCCACGTTCCCAGAGCAATAACCTGGGCCGGTGGATTCTTGATGTAGTGACATTACCTCTACGCGATGCCCAAACACATTGGAAGATTTTGGAGGAAGATATAGCCAATCAGCCCATCGTATTAATGCTAGCCATAAAGAGCTTTCCAGCCTGATCCCTTGCTGTAGCTCTTGGTCAGAAGTGCTTCACTTTACAGTTAATTGATACAGTGAATGTTTATCATTCGCAGATCGTGACTTTCCTCACCTTTCATTTCTTCTCAAAGACACTCTTTGTCCTCCAATTCCTCAACTAAAGTACAATCCCAAGTGTGGGTGAGATAGCCCCCATGGTGTAAATGACAGCCACGGTCAGAGAATGGTAATCCTGCGGCGTGTAACTCACCACGTGACACCCCAAAACCTGTCCACCATCAACAAGGCACAACTCGAGAGTGTGATGGAACACTCCTGGATGGGAACAGTTCCAACAACACTCAAGAAGCTTGACACCATCCAGGAGAAAGTGAGGACTGCAGATGCTGGAGGTCAGAGCTGAAAAATGTGTTGCTGGAAAAGTGCAGCAGGTTAAGCAGCATCCAAGGAGCAGGAGAATCGACGTTTCGGGAAATTTCCTGAAGGGCTTATGCCCGAAACGTCGATTCTCCTGCTCCTTGGATGCTGCCTGACCTGCTGCGCTTTTCCAGCAACACATTTTTCAGCCTTGACGCCATCCAGGACAAAGCAATCCCTGCTTGATTGGCACCACATCCACAAGCACCCACTTCCTCCACCCCTAACACTCAGTCACAGCAGTGTGTACCATCTGCAGGGTGCACTGCAGGAACTCACTGCAAAGTGGAGGAATAGCACCTTTGGAACTTTACAGCCCTTGGGACAAAACATTGAGTTGAACACCCCAGGGCTTCTCAGAGCTTCTCTCAGCACAGCCAACATATTTTCACCCAATCATAGTCCCCATTACCATTGATCTAGCTGACTATCAATAATCTACCTGTCTGCCCACCCTTAATTCTCTCTCTCGGCTCTCTCTCCATCTATCTGCTCAGTCCTACACTCACCTCCCTCCCTCCAGCCCCCGTCATCAACATAAATACCACTTTTCCCTGAGATGCTACTCATAAAGAAGGGTCACTGGACTCAAAATATTAACTCTGTTTCTCTCTCTGCAGATGCTGCCAGACCTGCTGAAATTCCCTCACAATTTATGATTCTAGTCCAGATTTCCAGCATCTGCAGTTCTTTGTTTTATTAAAGAATGTGGAATGATGGATTCTGACAAGTTCTGATGAACCTATCCCAACAGTCACTGCATCAGAGGTTAGATCAGGTTTCCTTCGTGTGAATCCAAGGAAAGCGATGGGACCAGATGGAGTACCAGGCTGTGCACTCAGGGCATGCGGACATCAACTGGCAGAGGTCTTCTCAGACATCTTCAACCTCTCCCAGCAGCAGGGCACTGTCCCGGCCTGTTTCAGGAGGGCCAACATCATCCCTGTGCCTAAGGTGGCTTATGCAGCATGTCTCAATGACCACCACCCAGTGGGCCTAACCTTGGTGGTCATGAAGTGCTTTGAAAGGTTGGTCATGGCATTAATCAACTCCAGCCTCCCCACTACTCTTGACCCACTCCAATTTGCCTATCGGACCAACAGATCCACGTCAGATGCCATATCACTTGCCCTTCACTCCTCCCTAGAACATCTTGACACCAAAAACAGCTACGTAAGAATCCAACTCATTGATGACAGTTCAGCCTTCAACACTATTATCCCCTTGAGACTGATTACTAAACTTAGTGATTTCAGACTAAGCCTCACTCTCTGCAATTGGATCCTCTGTGGCCTGTTGGTCAGGAAACTATCAGTGAAGATTGGGGACAATATTTCATCCTCACTGATACTCAACATTGGAGTCCCCCAGGAATGCGTACTCAGCCCCTCTACTGTACTCACAGTATACCCACGACTGCATCGCCAAATACCAAACTAATGCCATTTATGAGTTCACGATGACACCACCATAGTCGGTCAAATCTCAGATGGCAACAAAAACAGACTACAGATGGGAGGTGGAAGACCTGGAAAAATGGTGCACTGAGAACAACCTAGCTCTCAATGACGGCAAAACCAAGGAACACATTATTGACTTTCAGCGGGATGTTACTCATGCCCCCTACACATTAACAGCACAGAGGTGGAACGAGTGGAGAGTGTCAAGCTCCTGGGAGTGGTCATCCACAACAAGCTTTCTTGGACTCTTCATGTGGACGCACTGGTTATAAAGGCCCAACAACGTCTCTTCTTCCTCAGGCAGCTGACGGTGAACACCCTTTGCCAACTTTTATAGGTGCACCATCGAGAGCATTCTGTCTGGCTGTATCCCTACCTGGTATGGCAACTGTACCATTCAAGATCAGAGACGGTTACAGAGAGTGGTGAACTCGGCCTGGACAATCACAAAGGCCAACCTCCCATCTATAGAATCCATCTACCCAGGCCGATTGTCAAGGAAAGGCCACCAGCATTCTCAAAGATCCATCCCACCCTGGCAATGTTTTTCTACAACCTCTACCATCGGGGAGAAGGTACAGAAGCCTGAACACGCACACCAGCCGGTTTTGTAACAGTTTCTACCCGACTGTTGTTAGAATACGGAATGGACTCAAACTCTTAACATTCACCTGTACCTGTGTTTTTGTTTTTGCTGCTGTTTACCTATTATTTACTATCAATGCTACTTAACTCTGTGCTCTGCCTGTATTGCTCACTTTGCCTCGGTACACGGGACAATAAATTCAATTCAATTCAATTTAAGAAGCACCTCAACCAGAAAGGAAAGAGAAACTCACTCCACGGAGACAGTAATTCATTGATTATTGATGGGAAGTGGTACAGGGAAGGGAATGTTCTGATGGGCTGAATGGCCACCTCCTGTTCTTTATTTTTACAGCGTAATGTTCTTGGATTTTCACTTTGCAGCCACTCAGTAGGTAATAGAGACCAGCAGCCCACACAGTAATTTTCCTGGGCTTGGCTCATCGGTTGCTGAGGGTAATGACTGTTGCTGTACCTTGCACGTTGCCCTGTCCCAATCTGAACAAAGATCACCACAACATCGAGGCACATCCTATAAAAACACACCAACCTTCCTGGAACGAACATTCACCCCCTTTCATTCAACCCCCAATTATCAATTACCCCACTCCCTTTCGGTTCCTTGTAAACAATCAGCACCAACCCCCAAAAATTCACCCTCTCCCCTTCAATTCTCTATAAACAATTATCTCCAAAACCTCAAACATTCACCGCCCATTTTCAATTCTCCATGAACACTTAGCACCAACCCCAAAACTTCACCCTCTCATCTTCAACTCCCCTTAAACAATTACCCCTGACATTCACCCTCTCCCCTTCAATTCCCCACAATTAGCCCCAACCTCCAAACATTCACCCTCCCTCTTTCCACTCTGCATTAACAATTCTCCCAAATATTCACAATCTCTCTTTCAAATTCGCACAAACAATTTCGCCCAAGCATTCATAATATCTCCCTTTCACAGTTCCCCACCCACCCCACCACAGTTAGTCCGAATCTTCAAACCAGAGATTCAACTCTCATTCTTCAATGACGCTCCCCCACACCCTGATATACCAGACCCGCTAAAAGATTCATCCTTCCCTCTGATCCAACTCCCCTCCCCATAATTTCCCCCGACCCCACCCCCTAACAAGAGCTGACTGCAGCTCCCTTTCTCCCAAAATCCGCCCAATCCCTGTAGGAACTGGCCCCAGGATGGAGTGAATCTGCCAGTACACGTGGCCGCGCTAGAAGCCAGGGTCCAGCCCAGGCTGTGACTGTCATAGTCCCAGAGAGGGGAAAGGGAGGGAGGGTCTCACCGAGTAGCCCCGGGTCTGGGACAGCAGCTCAACTATCCCACAGCCAACAAAACCCACCACCAAACCCTGGAGTCAAACCACACCGAAACAGAGACGCGGGAGGAAGCTGTTGAGGCTGAGTCATTGCCAATAGCAAACTGAGAGTCAGTGTCAGTGAGAGGGAGAAACGACAGGCCAGAGAGAGATTAAACCAGAGAGGGAGAACTTAAAAACTTAAATGTAAAGTGAGACACAGACCGAGAGCCGGGAAGCCAGTTCCCATTTTCAGGATAAGGTGGAGTTGACAAACCTCACTTCGCCTGGTGTTCAGGGAGTTGCTGAGCTGGCCCCATTCTGTGTGTAACGCATTGTTCAAAAAACGACATGAAACTCGCACAGTTCCAGCCCCACTCCACCCCCTCTGTGTTCAAACTGATTTCTGTCGTGATGTTGACTGCTTGATACAGTCCACCCCCTTGTCACTCAGAGCTGATACACAGGAACTCCTCCAATATTACACACATTCATACACACACACATAGATACACACTCTCTCACACATACATACACACACTCTCTCTCACATACACACTCACACACACATTCATACACACTCACACATAGACACACACTGCCGCCCTCCTTGAGCCTGCAAGGTGGAAGTCTCGGCTCTGCTCATGTTGCTAGCAACCCAGAAACCGCCAGTTCAAACCTCAGCCTGACACTTGCGTGATTTTTTTTTATAAAGGGTACAATCTAGAAATAAAACTAAGCTGGGCATCAGGAAAGGTGACCAGGCAGTTGTTGTTGTAGTGCCCAGAAAACACCAGCTGGTCCACTTCAGCTAAAAATCACACAACACCAGGTTATAGTCCAACAGGTTTAATTGGAAGCACTAGCTTTCGGAGCGCCGCTGGACAATCACCTGATGTAGAATAGGCGCTCGGAAAGCTAGCGTGCTTTAATAAGAGGCGTCACCAACCCGAATCCTATGTGACTCCAATCCCATACTCACTCCGGCTGCCGCTGAAGTCCCAGGGACTGGGCTCTCCGAATCTTTCTCATCCAAGGATTTCCCTCAGATGTCCCCCCTCCCCCCACCCACACTCACTTCAGCCCAAACATCTTTTCAAAATTCACAGCATCATAGAAGTGTCTCTGTACTGCAGTAACTCATTTAACAGACATCATTACCTAGTGCAAATCTCTTGTGGTTTTCCTACACCCTTTCCATCCAATGCCTCTCTTAAATGCCCACACTACATTGTAGGGCAGTGTATTCCAGACCTTCACTCACTGTGTGAAAATAGCTTTTCTCGCTTGACACTCGTTTCATTTGCAGATCACTTTAAATCCATGCCCTCTTGTTCTTGTCCCCTTTACACGTGGGAATAGCTTTTCTCTACCTGGTCTGTTCAGCCTACTCATGATTTTGAAAACCTCCCTCCTCTCAGTGCCCTTCTCTCCAGCATCTTCAATCTGTGCACATCGCCGAAGTTTCTCATCCCTGCACTCTCTCTCCAATGTACTCCCATCCTTCCAATCATCTGAAGCTCACAATGAAACACAATACTCCAGCTGAGGTCTAACAAGAATTATTGGGACCTGTTGGAAATTGTAAATATTTTGCTGCTGTTCCTGCCACTAAAATGTAACAGGTTTAACCTACTTTTGTTCAGGAAAATGTTCTTCCTTTTGAGTTCTCAAGGACAAACTATGCCACCCTGATCTTCACCCAGGCTGGGGCAAGGAGCCGGGTCCCAAGTAGACCTCAAGGGGATGGAACCCAATGTTTTTGGAAGCAATCTGATCCACACTGACCATTCGCTACCCCTCTCCCTGAATCACAATATGTATTTGTACATGCATGCTGTCATCTGGAGCTTGTGGAGAGTATGGTGGAGACCCCTAATTTCTGTCCATCACACAGCTTACCAGGAATTTCACCTGCTCATACCCTGCACTGGAACACATTACAGGTATATCCTGCAGGACCAGATTATCAGAATGTAGCAATCCTCTCAGAGTCAGTCTGTTGCCAATGGAAAAACAGATGTGGAGGTGCAGGTGTTGGATTGGGGTGGACAAAGTTAATAATCACACAACACCAGGTTATAGTCCAACAGGTCTATTTGGAAGTTGCAATACACTGTAATCTTTTGCTGTAAATTCTGTATCTTATGATCCCACTCCACAGTTACTTGATGAAGGAGCAGCGCTCCAAAAGCTAGTACTTCCAAATAAACCTGATGGACTATAACCTGGTGATGTGTGATTTTAACTTAGAAAAACAGAGGCAGTGTCTGTGCCTTTGATATATTTGGGTGGCTCAGTGGTTAGCACTGCTGTCTCACAGCACCAGGGACCCAGGTTCCACTTCACCCTCGGGCAACTGTCTTTGTGGGGTCTGGCCATTCTAAATTGCCTATAGTGTCCAGGGATAGGTTGGTTGGGTGGATTTACCATGGGGGTGATTGTGAGGACTTGAGATCAGTTAAAAAGTGTGTTGCTGGAAAAGCACAGCCAGTCAGGGAGCAGGCGAGTCTGATGAAGGGCTTACTCTCAAAACATCAACCCTCCGCTGCCTGACCAACTGTGCTTTTCCAGCACCACACTTTTTGACTCTGGATTTGCCATGGGGAATGCAGGGTTACAGGGATAGGGTAGTGGAGTGCACCTGGGTGGGATGCTCTTCGGAGGGTTGGTGTGGACTTGATTGGCTGAATGTCCTGCTTCCACAGTTAGGGATCTTATGATGTCCAACGACCTTCAGGCCTGTGAGGTAGCTCGAGCCAGGTGACCAGCAGAAAGCCCAAAGCTTCTTCGTTTTAAGGGTGCTTGTAAATGGAGGCCTAAACACTGGCTGTTGCAGCTGGTAAAAGATGAAGATGGCAATGCCTCCTGAGGCTGATACAAACACTATTCACAATATACATAAATGGTTTAGATCAGGGAACCAAATGCAATACCTCCATGCCTGTTGAAGACACAAAGCTTGGTTGGGAATGGGTGCAGTAAGGAAGGTGAGGAGCTGTTTCAGTGTAATTCGGACAGGCTGGGGAAGTTGGTAAAAGCAAGTCACCTACAGTGTAATGTAGAGGTTATTCACTTTGGTAGCAAAAACAGGAAGTCAGATTATTATCCAAATGATAATCAACTGGGAAGTAGGAAGGCACAATGAGCTCTGGTTGTCCTTGTACACCAGTCACTGAAAGGAAGCACTGCAGGTGCAGCAGGCAAAATGGAACATTGGCCTTCATAGCAAGAGGGTTCAAGTACAGGAGCAGGGATGTCTTGCTGTAATTGTACCAGACCTTGGTGGGACCACACCTGGAGTGTATTTGTGTAGTTTTGGTCCAATTATCTGAGGAAGGATATTCTGTCAGTAGAGAGATTGCCATGAAGGTTTACCAGATTGATTCCTCAGATGGCAGGACTGATGTGTGAAGACAGGCTGGATTGGTTAGGAGTATATCCAATGGCGTTTAGGAGAATGAAGGGGGTTCTCATAGAAACTTATAAAATCCTATCAGGACTAGACAGGTAAGTACAGGAAGGATGTTCCCAATAGTGGGGGAGTCCAGAACCAGGGGTAACAGTCTAACATGACTGGGTAGGTCATCTAGGACTACAACAAAGCGGGCTTGAGGAGCCAGATCACCTACTCCTGTTCCTACTTCTGATGGTCTTCAGAAGATGAGGAGAAATGTCTTCACTCAGAGACTAGGGGAGCCTGTGGAATTCACGGTCACAGAAAACGTTTGAGGCCAAAGCATTGAATGTTTTCAAGCAGGTGTTAGATATAGTTGCTAGGGCTAAAGAGATCAAAGGTTATGGGTGACAGCAGGAGTACTGAGCTGGGTAATCAGCCATGATCACACTGAATGGTGGGGCAGACTTGAAGAGCCAAATGGCCAACTCCTGCTTCTATTTTCTGTTTTCATGAGCACCAATAGCTACAGCAGCTTGGCAACAGGAACCAACACAGAAAAAGTCCAATACACAATTTGGCAGCTTTATGTATGGGAGTGCCTGTCTTTCACAGCCATTGGTGAATAAGCACCAAGTGTAAACTGACTCCCCATCCCCAGGATAACCGGGGAATCAATCATTCAAGTAGGATCATCATCTCCCGCACAGGAAAGAAGACTAACACAACCACAGAATAGCACCTCCTCCTGGGTATGTGCACCTCCTCCTGGGTACATGCATCTCCTCCTGGGTACGTGCATGTTCAATGGTCAGATTTCAACAGTCAATCAGTTAGCAATCTCATTGCCTACTGATACCCTGAGAGCAATAGATCTTAGTCAAGCAAAGATGAATGTCTGGAGTTAAGGTACAAATCAGCCAAAATCTCATTGTATTGGAGAGTGCAGTTGAGGGACTGAGTGACCCCCCTCGAGTGTTGTCCACCATCTATGAAGCACCAAGTCAGGAGTGTGATAGAATACGATCCACTTGCCCAGATGGATACAGCTCCACTCAGAAAGTTCAACACAATACAAGACAAAGCCTCCAACTTGATTGGCATTATATGCACTAACATTCACTCCATTCACTACCAATGCAGCAATGTGTATTATCTACAAGATGCACTGTCATAATTCATCAAGGCTCCTTTGACAGCACCTTCCAAACCCACAACCTCTCCCATCTAGAATGGCAAGGGCAGCAGACATGTGAGAACACCACCACTTACACATTCCTCTCTGAGACCCACACCATCCCTGCCTTGGAGATACCATAGAATCCCTGCAGTGTGGAAGCAGGCTATTTGGCCCATTGAGTCCACAACAACCTCCAAAGAGCATCCCACCTAGACCTAATCCCCTACCCAATCCCTGTAACCCTGCATTCCCCAAGGCAGATCCACCCGACTCACATATCCCTGGACACTTTGGGTAATTTGGTACGGGCAAGCCACCCTAACCTGCACATCTTTGGACTGTGGGAGGAAACTGGAGCACCCGGAGGAAACCCACGGAGACACAGGGAGAATGTGCAAACTCCACACAGACGGTCAACCGAGGGTGGGATCGAACCTGGGACCCTGACTCTGTGAGGCAGCAGTGCTAACCAGTGAGCCACCGTGCCAGCCTTATCACCAATCTTTCACTATCGCTGGGACAAAATCCTGCAGCTTCCTCCCCTACAGTGATGTCGATGTCCCTACATCCCAAATGCTTCAACGGTTTGAGGAGGCAACTCAACACTACCTTCTCCAATTAGGGATGGGCAATGGTCCAGCCAGTGGCACCCACATCCCATGAACAGATAGAAAGGATATACCCAAGAAGTCTCTCAATTGGTCTCTTCTCCACTGTGTTACATCCCCTGCCTCTCCACCACCAATCTCCCCCCCGCCCCCCCCCCCCACCCCACCCCCTCGCCCCCAGACTGTCCACATTCGCAGTGGGAAGGCAATTGGAGAAGGGATAAAAAAAAGACAGCAGGTCCCAGCAGAAGTATGTTGGGAAGGAGGCCACATTCCCAGTCTCCAACAAAATTCAGAATAACAGTGCTACGCCTCAATATGTAACGTGCTAGAAATCAAGCCCTGCTATTCCTAGCATTTTTACACAAGATTTTTAAAAATTATGCAAATTCCCCAATATAGATCCATGTTGACAGAAAACATGGATCAGATTTCTGTATTTAACAAGAATTCATATTCATTACAAGTAAACAGATTCTAAATATAGATTAACAATTATAAACTGACAGTATATAACTCTACTAGTTAAAGCTCTAACCCCCTTATAAGCTTCCCCTGTACACTCCCACACATGCACTCTCACACACGCACACTCTCTCTCACACACTTGCAAATACACAGACACACACAGCACAACAACATGGGTACTACAGGCAGAGGGAAAGACTGGAAAGGTAGTTCAATGGTCCCTGTATACTGAGATAATTGTTTTGTTTATTGATTTTCCTTTTCCAGGTACTTTTGTGTGTTTTCAGGAGATTCAGGGTGAACCATTCACACTAATACGGTCTTTGTCTTATTAATTAAAAGTACAGCGACTGATAAGGGGAAATACATTGCAGAGCTTCAGGTATGAGACATTTTCTACTGCAGAGAAAAAGAGACCACACTTGTCTTTGCAGAGATGTGATTTCTTGTACCGTACACCCACAGCCCAGCTCGTCCGCTACATGGGAGCCAATCACATTGTTGCTGGCAGGCAGAATGCCTTTTCCATCAGTAACTGGTCACTAGGCCACAGACCAATCAGTTACACGTTGCTATCCAAAGCTCCATTCCTACACAGCCCTTGGGTATAACTCAGCTGCAAACTAAGTTTCCATTACTGCTTGAGTAAGTAGCTCTATAAACAGCGCTTCCAATGAGTGTCAGGTTATTTGCTTTTAAAAAGTGCAACAATCCTTCCAGTCTTGGTTTATAAAACATTTCTTATTTCATCTACAGCTAAAAATACAAAACCATTTTGTTAAAAATGTCGTGCGAGAGGTTCGTCATGAGGTGAGATTAGACAAATTATTCTCCAGAATTTACAAAGTTAAGGATTGATCTAATTGAGGTCTTCGGGATATTAACAGGGAAAGACAGGATTGATAAAGATGAATGATTTCCACTGGTTGACGATTCCAGAACCAGGGGACATAGTCTAAGAATTAGGACCAGGCCATTCAGGTGAGATTAGAGTCGATTAAATCAACATTTTGGGCAAAAGCCGTTCATCAGTCATGAGGCAGGGAGGCTCTAGGGTGGAGAGATAAATTGGAGGGGGTGGAGCTGGGGAGAAGGTAGCCAAGAGTATAATAGGTGAATGGAGGTGGGGGTGAAGGTGATAGGTCAGAGAGGAGGGTGGAGTGGATAGGTTGGAAGGAAGATTGACAGGTCCAACAGGTCATGAGGACAGTGCTGAACTGGAAGGTTGGAACTGGAGTAAGGTGGAGGGAGGGGAAATGAGAAAACTGGTGAACTCCATATTGGTGCTTTGGGTTTGAAGTGAGATGTTAGAAAGCACTTCTACACTCAAAAAGTAGTGGACATTTCAAATAGTCTTCCTCAAAAGATGGGCGATCCTAATTATAGGAGTTGGGAGGTCATGTTGCAGCTGTACAGGACATTGGTTAGGCCACTTTTGAAATATTGTGTGCAATTCTGGTCTCCTTCCTATCAGAATGACATTGTGAGACTTGGTAGAGTTCAGAAAAGATTTACAAGGATGTTACCAGAGTTGGAGGTTTGAGCTATAGGGAAAGGCCGAATAGGCTGGGGCTGTTTTCCCTGGTGCATTGGAGGCTGAGGGGGCGACTTTATAGAGGTTTATAAAATCATGATGGGCATAGATAGTTGAAAAGTAAGGTGCTGGAAAAGCACAGCTGGTCAGGCAGCATCCGAGGAGCAGGAGAATCAACATTTTAGGTATAAGCCCTTCATCAGAAATGTCATGGATAGGGGCATGGAAAGGGTAAATAGCTAGGCTCTTTCCCTGGCGTGAGGGAGTCCAGAACTAGAGGGCATAGGTTGAGGGTAAGACGAGAAAGATTTGAAAGGGACCTAAGGGGGCAACTTTTTCACGCAGAGGGTGGTGCATGTATGGAATGAGCTGCCAGAGGAGGTGGTGGAGGTTAGAACAATTACAATATCTAAAAGGCATTTGGATGGTATATGAATCCGAAGGGATTAGAGGAATATGGGCCAAATGCTGGAAAATAGGACTAGATTAATTTAGAATATCTGGTCGGCAAGGGTGAGTTGGACCAAAGGGTCTGTTTCTGTGCTATACATCTCTATGATGCTATAGCTCTATAATTGTTAAACTTACATTTGAGAGAGTCAACTTTGTATTAATTGGGAGCCCAAGGCAGGCCTGTGGGGTTAGGGTACAGGTCAACCATCATACTGAATGGTAGAGCAGTCCCAAGGGGCTGAATGGTCTACTCCTGTTTCTATAAAGACTACCTCCTGGTTTTTGCCATTCTGCAAAGGGCTGACCTCTACAAAGGGCCTTCAATCAGAGGGGTTTAGAGGGATATGGGCCAAATGCTGACAAATGGGACTAGATTAGGTTATAATATCTGGTACGCTGAAAATGTGTTGCTGGTTAAAGCACAGCAGGTCAGGCAGCATCCAAGGAACAGGAAATTCAACGTTTCGGGCCAGAGCCCTTCATCAGGAAATGATGAAGGGCTCTGGCCCGAAATGTCGAATTTCCTGTTCCTTGGATGCTGCCTGACCTGCTGCGCTTTAACCAGCAACACATTTTCAGCTCTGATCTCCAGCATCTGCAGACCTCACTTTTTACTCTATGATATTTGGTAGGCATGGACGAGTTGGACTGAAGGGTCTGTACATCTCTATGACCGTGTGACATCCTCTGCTGATTCACAAGTGAACAATATGTGCACAGCGAGATCCCACAAACAGCACTGTATTTTGAGATACACGATGAATTACTCTGATTTTGGTTGCAAGCTTAACATTGGTCAGGCAAACTCCCCACTCTTTGAGAATAATGGCCATTGATGCTTTATTCCCAGCTGAGAGAGCATAAAGGGCCTGACCATGAAAAGAGGTGCCTTTGACAGTGTTGCTGACTCTAGGTGCTGCTCTGGGAAGGATAGCCCAGAGTTTTGCTTCAACTCCAGACTCTGGTGTGTAGGTGTAACCATGTGACTCAGAGGAGCTGGGTGTGGGTGGGCTGCCCCTTTAAGATAATGGTGTGATGCAGTGCAATTCTCTGAATTACTCTGCAGTAAACATTCTAATCGCTTGGGTTTGCAATTGAGACCTGTCAACGAGTTTAAAAGCAGAAAACAAACAATGACGTTGATGAGCTGGCCTGTTTGACTAGCTACTCATAAGAGTGAAACTTTCTGCTTCAAGATCCCTTCAGCACAAAGGAAATCCAAAACCATACAACCGAGGTCTCAGTGGGTTGGAGCAGTGGAGAGATCTTTTTATTGGCTCCCCAGCTACACACCCTCTCAAAAATGAGACAAATGCATGTTCACAAATGCGCACAGTGGAGCAGTTAATGCGCGCCCTGTGGTTTCCGTCCACAGTAAAGACTGTGCTATGTAGACTAGAACAGCATTAAACTGGTGAAGGCAAAAATAGACATATTAACTCTCGCTTCACTGGCACAGATGGCTTCTTTTCCGCAGTTGCACATCAAAAATGTGATAAATAAGAAAAAAATACAGTTGTAGTAATTTATATTCTGTGCGGCTGCAACATGTGTATCCTGTACTCTTCTGTTCCCCTGAAACACTTGTATTTATAAAGAGTTTTCACTGTACCTTGGTACACGTCGCAATAATGAATTGAATTATCAATGCATTGCCTGATTTATATGTTGTTGGATTGCTTTTGTTCCCCCCTGTTTGTCTCTCTTATACTATCGAAAAGAGATGAATTCAAGAAAAGATGCCACACACTGCCTTTAAAGGATTTTTGCACCAGAAAAATGAACACCTCACATACACACACACACACACACACACACATACAGACAGACACACACAGACACACACACACACAGACACACACACACACACACATACAGACAGACACACACACACAGACACAGACAGACACACACACACACACACACACACAGACAATGTTTTACATCTGTAGGATGATTTGAGGACTGTCAGTTTGCATCATAGTCTCTCATCGTACTTTTACAAATTAGCAATTCTTCAAAATTTATTTTCAAACTTTTCTATCAAAGTAGCTAGTGTGGTGCTGGAAAAGCACAGCAGGTCAGGCAGCATCTGAGGAGCAGGAAAATCGATGTTTTGGGCAGGAGCCCTTCATCAGGAAGGGTGATGAAGGACCTTTGCCTGAAACGTCAATTTTCCTGCTCCTTGGACGCTGCCTGATCTGCTGTGCTTTTCCAGCACCACTCTAATCTTGACTCTGATCTCCAGCATCTGCAGTCCTCACTCGCCTATCACAGTTGCAAGTCTGATGTAGCAAATATGCATGCTTACAGACTCAGTGGCTGAAAGTGCCTCCTGCAGCAGGTTTCCCTCAGTGCCTGGCCCTCCATATCTGGGCTGAATGCTATTAGCTCTGGAACCTAAGTTACCGGAGTGTCGTATGTTTCTTTACCAACTGCTGGCAGCTTGGAGTTGGGATACAGATAGACTAATCCTTCCCTGGACTCCATTTAAATAAAAACTGATGAAACATAGTATAACAAATGTCGCAATTGTAAAGAAAAGATTTAAATTTAAATCAAATATGGGCAGGAATGATGGCACAAACCAGCCCCCATGGAGCCCACCAATCACAGAGCTATTGCCATTTCTATGCTGAGGCTAAGAGTTTATTTGGAAGCACTAACTTTCAGAGCGCTGCTCCTTCATCAGGTTGAAAACCACCTGAAGGAGTGTTGCTCCAAAAGCTAGTGCTTCCAAATAAACCTGTTGGACTATAACCTGGTGTTGTGTGATTTTTTTTAAAACTTTGTACACCTCAATCCAACACCAGCACCTTGAAGTTCAGGGCACATCTAATTAACAGGAGTACAGGATAAATCAGAGCTTGAGTCTTAATGAGAAGTGGCACTTGTCTCAAACAAGATTGGGACAAGTTGCATTAACTAATTACAAAGCCTGTCAGAAGTCAGAAATATCACAAAAGTCTCCGCTGGGACCTAGTGACAGACTACTGGGCACTCCAGGCCAGACCATGTGACATCTTTGGTTGGAGTCTAATATAATTTCCAACGATAACCCTTTCTGAACCATTACCTTTTACTATAACTTTAATTCTCAAATGCAGACTAAAACAGGCTTACATCAAACCTATAGCTTTGCAGCAGGTGTTAGAGCCAGCTGGGCTATTCTGATGTTTCTGCTTCACATGGACATGTTCATTTTTATCTTACTAGATCAACATATCTGATCGCTTATTCAGCCCCTGTGTACTTTGAAATGCATCGGTGCCATTGAATGGGGAGAGCTAGTTAGATCATAAGAAACAGGAGCAGAATGAGGTCCTTTAAGCCATTTAGTCTGCTCTGCCATTCAGTGATATTCTTCTCAACCCCATTCTCCTGCCAACTCCCTGTACCTCTCGATTTTCCTGACCAATCAAGAACCTATCTAAATCTTTCTTAAATACTAAATGGCCTGGCCTCCACAGCCCTTTGCAGCAATGAGTTCCACAGATTCCCCACACTCTGGTTGAAGAAGTTAAAGCAAAGGCTTTGTGCGCAGGAAATCATGTCTCACAAACTTGATTGAGTTTTTTGAGGAAGTAACAAAGAGGATTGATGAGGGCAGGTGGTAGACGTGATCTATATGGACTTCAGTAAGATGTTCGACAAAGTTCCCCATGGGAGACTGGTTAGCAAGGTTAGATTTCACAGAATACAAGGAAAACTAGCCATTTGGATACAGAACTGGCTCAAAGGTAGAAGACAGAGGGTGGTGGTGGAGGGTTGTTTTCCAGACTGGAGGCCTGTGACCAGTGGAGTGCCACAAGGATTGGTGCTGATCCACTACATTTTATCATTTACATAAATGATATGGATGACAGCATAAGAGGTACAGTTAGTAAGTTTGCAGTTGACACCAAAATTGGAGGTGTAGTGGACAGCAAAGAAGGTTATCCCAGATTACAACAGGATCTGGACCAGATGGGCCAATGGGCTGAGAAGTGGCAGATGGAGTTTAATTCAGATAAATGTGAGGTTCTGCACTTTGGGAAATAAATCTTAGCAGGACTTATACATTTAATGGTAAAGTCTTAGGGAGTGTTGCTGAACAAAGAGACCTTGGAGTGCAGATTCATAGCTCTTTGAAAGTAGAGTCGCAGGTAGATAGGATAGTGAAGAAGGTGTTTGTTGTGCTTTCTTTTATTGGTCAGAGTACTGAGTACAGGAGTTGGGAGGTCATGTTGCGGCTGAACAGGATATGAGTTAGGCCACTGTTGGAATCTTGCATGCAATTCTGGAAAGATGTTATGAAACTTCAAAGGGTTCAGAAAAGATTTACAAGGATGTTGCCAGGGTTGGAGGATTTGAGCTACAGAAAGAGGCTGAACAGGCTGGGGCTGTTTTCCCTGGAGCATTGGAGACTGAGGGGTGACCTTATAGAGGTTTATAAAATCATGAGAGGCATGGGTAGGATAAATAGGCAAAGTCTCTTCCCTGGGGTGGGGGAGTCCAGAACGAGAGGGCATAGGTTTAGGGGGAGAGGGGAAAGATATAAAAGAGACCTGAGGGGCAACCTTTTCACACAGAGGGTGGTCTGTGTATGGAATGAGCAGCCAGAGGATGTGGTGGAGGCTGGCACAATTGCAACATTTAAGAGGCATTTGGATGGGTATATGAATAGGAAGGGTTTGTAGAGATATGGGTGCTGGCAGGTGGGACTAGATTGGGTTGGGATATCTGGTCCGCATGGACGGGTTGGACCGAAGGGTCTGTTTCTGTACGGTATGTCTCTATGACCGTGTGACTGTCTATGACTCATGTGGTTATTACAGTAATAACTTGTTTCTGATACAGTGATCTCTAATGTGGAAATATGCTGCTGGGCACTTCACAGGAATGTAAATCAATGCAAATTTGACATTGAACTAACAGAAGTAACTTTACATTAAGTTGCATCAGCCCTCCAACACAGAAGTAGATAGTTTGATCCAATCGGTTTATGTTGCTTTTTAGTTTCCACATAAGCCTCTTCTGACCTTAGTGCACCTAACTCTATTAAACAGTTGGTCAAAAACCTGATAAGGGTAAGTGAGTGGTAAAAGTTGGTAAATGGAGTATAATGTGTAATAATTTAAGACTTTCCACTTTGTTGGGAAGAACAGAAAAGCAAAATGGTATTTAAATGGGGGGGAAGACTGTTGAGTGACTATACAGAGGAATCTGGGTGTCCTTGTATGTAAGTTAGGAAAAGTCAGCATGCAGTACAGCAAGTAATAATGAAGGAAAATGGAATATATATGATTATTGGAAGGGGATAGAGTATAACATTGAGAAGGGTCTCCTTAATGAAACAGGGAAGTTTCATGAGCTAATTCTTGCTTTATTCAGGAAGATTAAGGTCCTTGAAAGTAGAGTCGCAGATAGACAGGGTGGTGAAGAAGGCAATTGGTACACTTATCTACGTTAGTCAGTGCTTTGAGTATAGGAGTTAGGACGTCATGCTGAGGCTGTACAGGACATTGGTGAGGCCACTTTTAGAATACTGTGTACAATTCTGGTCGCCCGACTACAGGAAGGATGTTGTTAAACTTGAGGGTACAGAAAATATTTACAAGGCTGTTGCCAGTTCTGGAGGGTTTGAGCTACAGTGAGAGGCCGAAGAGGCTGGGACTTTTTTGCGGGTGCACAGGAGATTGAGGGGTGACCTTATCAAGGTTTATAAAATAATAAGGGGCATGGATAGGATAAATAGCCAAGGTCTTTTTTCCAGGGCAAGGGAGTTGGAAACTGGAGGGTACAAGTTTAAGATAAGAGGGGAAAGATTTAAAAGAGACCTAAGGGGCAATGTTTTCCAACACAGAGGGTGGTATATGTATGGAATGAGCTGCCAGAGGACGTGGTGGAGGCTGGTACAATTGCAACATTTAAAAGGCTGCTGGATAGGTATATGAATAGGAAGCGTTTGGAGGGATATGGACCAAAAGCAAGAAATGGGACAATTTCAGTTGAGGAGATCTGGTCAGTACAGATGAGTTGGATGAGTTTCCTAGCTGTATGACTCTATGACCCTATAAGTTGAGCTTATACCCCTTGGAGTTCAGAAGAATGAGAAGTGACCTTATTGCCATATTTGGATTCTGAGGGGACTTGACACGATGGTCGCTGAGAAGATGTTCTCCTTCATGGAGGAACCTACAACTAGGGGCACAGTTTGAACAGGTGAGGATCCTGAAGGAAGCAGTCAGTATCACCTAGACAGGAAAGCTGTGTAAGAGCTAGAGATCAGTGTGAGAGTGGAGCTGCCTCCTGTAGTCAGCTCTTGCTTCAGTACAGCAGAAGAAGGTGAGTAATGGTAATTTTTATCAGCAATTCTATTTGCAATGCATAGTTTTTAAAATTACGTGATGGCAGGTCAGCTTGGTCAAGTGGAGTATACATCATGCTGTATATGTGCAGTCATGGAAATATCATGTGGTCCAGATGAAGACAGCTGCAGCAAGTATCACCAGGTTTGAAAGTGGAGTGTCAGCTTGAGTCACCATTGTGTCTCTGTGAGGCAGAAAACTCAATGAATAACGTTTAGAAAAGGTAGTAGGTTAGAAGCAATCAGACAGCAATGGAATGGGTCACCACCCGACCAGCAGAGAAGGAATCCCTTGAATCAACCGTACTGATATTCTATCTGGGTACGGATGAGGGTAATGGTTCCTCAGGGGAAGGAAGCCAGAACCAAGCTGCAATACCAAGGGTGGCTCAGCTAAACAGGGTGGGATGAAGAAGAATGAAACAGCAGTGCTAATAGGGGGATTCCACAGTCAGTGCATCAGGCACTGTTTCTGTATGAGCCCACGTGACTCCACAGCACTATGTTGCCTTCTGGTGCCAGATTACACAATGCCTCAGAGTGGCTCTAGAACATCCTTTTGGAAGAGGGTGATCAGCCAAAACTCATAGTGCGCGTTGGTATCAATGACTCAGGTAGGAACAGGAGTGAGGTCCTGACAGTAGATTCCGGCGAGGGAGGAAGATATTGAAAGGTAGGACCTTGAAAGCAGTAACCTCAGAATTACTCCCAGCCCCACTTGCCAGTGAGCATATAGCGAGACAATAACGTTACTCAACAACTTGCTGGGAAGGCTGGTTGAGTAGAGTGGGCATTAGGTTTCTGGGGTATTGGGACTAGTTCTGGGGAAGGTGGGACCTGTATAAGCCAAGCAGTTTACACTGAGCCAGAACTGGGACATGTATCCATGCAGGTCGACTCTTTAGGGTTTTGGGGAGGGTTTAGATTAGATCGGTGGAAGGTGGGGGATGGGAACCTGAGGGGAAATTCAGAGCAGGGAACGGGAAGTGGAAATTTAACAAATGACTGTGAAAGATAGAGGAGGCAGAGTTTAAAATATGTAGCAGACAAAACTGGCAGTGTTTCTGGCAGCAATATCTCTAAATGTAGAATTTTCAGACAGGATAGAGAAAGGGTCAAAAAAGTGTGTATGTGTAGCCCTGTTGGTTAATACAGCACTGAAACAAAATAGGTGCAGCCATGTCATGGGGGAGAGTTACACATGCAAAATGGGTGGGAGATTTCCAAGTACAAATCAACAGCACAATGATAGCTGTGGACTTCATCTACCCTAACGTCAGTTGATGGGCACAAAATCTTGAACTGCATTCAAGAGACCTTTTTCACTCTGTACATAACAAGCCCAATGAGGGAGGGTTCACTGCCAGATTCATTTCTTAAGAAATGAAATTGGGCAAATGGACGAAGTAGCAATTTGGTGACCATTTTGGTGAGAGGGATCATCATAAAGTTAGAGGTCACACAACGTCTGTTGGACTATCTGCACAAGTCAACCCCACCACCCCGTGGCCCAACATTTCAACTCCCCCTCCCACTCTACCGAGGACATTCAGGTCCTGGGCCTCCTCCATCACCAATCCTTCACCACCCGATGCCTGGAGGAAGAATACCTCATCTTCCGTCTCAGGACCATTCAACCTCAGGGCATCAATGTGGACTTCACCAGTTTCCTCATTTGCCCTCCCCCCACCTTACCCGAGTTCCAACCATCCAGCTCAGCACCGTCCTCATGACTTGTCCCACCTGTCAATCTTCCTTTCCACCTATCCGCTACACCCTTCTCTCTGACCTATCACCTTTATCCCCACCTCCATCTACCTATTGCACTCTTAGCTACCTTACCTCAGCCCCAACCCCCTCCCATTTATCTCTCCACCCCCAAGGCTCCCAGCCTCATTCCTGATGAAGGACATTTGCCTGAAACATCAATTTTCCTGCTCCTCGGATGCTGCTGGACCTGCTGTGCGTTTCCAGCACCATTCTAATCTTGACTCTGTTGGACTATAACCTGGTGTCATGTGACCTCTGACTTTGTCTACCCTGGTCCAACACCAGCACCTCCATCTCATAATACGGTTAGATCTAGCATCATTTTGGAAAGGGACAAATGCAAAACAGGAGCAAACATTCTAAACTAGGGCAAAGAAAGCTTTCTGGATAGTTGGGGGTGGGAAGCGGGAGAATTAGATATCCACTTTCTTTCCAGGACCCCAGTCTGCACTGTACAATCTCATTTTGAAGAGATTACACTGAAAATGTCGACTCTCCTGCTCCTCAGATGTTGCCTGACCAGCTGTGCTTTACCAGCACCACACATTTTTGACAAGCAAAGCTTTACCAAACTGAGGGGTGATTTGACAAAAATGGACTTTAGTGAAAGTCTGTGGTAAATCAGTAGAAGGCATTCAAAATGGATTCTACAGGAACAGAGCGGACATGGCCCTGGAAAGAATGTGGGTATCAAATTCCCCTGCTTCCTACCCCCTCATCTATTCAGAATCAGATAGAGCTAGAAAAAGCTGAAAAATAAAGCCTCAAAAAAATGTGAAACTTTAGGAAGCTTCGAGGACTATCGAGAAATACAGGGGCGAAATAAAAAATTAGGAAAGCAAAGAAAGACTATGAAAAAGTGATGACTGATAAAATTGAGCAACAGTCAAAGATGTTTTATCAGGATATTATGACCAAAGAAAGGATTAGACCCACCAGAGATGTACACAGTAACTTGTGCATGGAGACAGGAGATTTGTGCACCGTTCATAATGAATATATTGTCTCTGCCTTCAGAAGAGAGAGGGAGTTGATGCAGACATTCCCAATAAAGAGGGGGAGCGTGAAATACTCAGTAAAATAAGCACAACAAGAAGAGGCTGAGTCCCATGAAGATGGATTCATTCTGAGGGCCAAATGAATTGTATCCCAGGGTGTTAAAGGAACTCATGGGAGGAAAGGCAGATTTTCTAAGGATCATTTTCCAATCCCTGCTACTTACATTATTCCTAAAGAAGGTGCAAGGGATAGGCCAAATAATGAAAGGCCAAGCAGTCTGACCTCCGTAGTGGACAAATTACTAGAATCAATATTGAATGCTGGGAGAACTGGTACTTAGAGACTCACAGAATAATAGAGAGTTAACTTTTTTTTAAGGGAAGGTTGTGTATTTCTAATTTTATTGAATTAAGTTAACAAGTGGTGGAGGCTCATACAATTACAACATTTAAAAGGCACCTGGGTGGCAGAGGAATAGGAAGGGTTTAGAGGGATAGAACACAGAATGTTACAGCGCAGTACAGGCCCTTCGGCACTCGATGTTGCGCCGCACTGTGAAAATAATCTGATGCCCATCTAATCTACACCATTCCATTACTATCCCTATGTATGTCCAATGACCATTTAAATGCTCTTAACATCAGCGAGTCTACTACTGTTGCAGGCAGGCTGTTCCATGCCCCACTACTTTCTGAGTAAAGAAACTACCCTAGTATCTGTCGTAAATCTGTCATCCCTCAATTTAAAGCTACGTCTCCTCATCTTAGCCTTTAACATCCAAGGAAAAAGGCTCTCACTGTCCACCCTATCTAACCCTCTGATCATCTTATATTGGATGTGGGTTTGCTTGCTGAGCTAGAAGGTTCACTTTCAGCCGTTTCATCACCATACTAGGTAACATCTTCAGTGAGCCTCTGGACGAAGCACTGCTGGTGTTTCTTGCTTTCCTTGAGTTGATGATGTCATTTCCTGTGGTGATGTCATTTCCTGTTATTTTCCTCAGGGGTGGTAAATAGGATCCAAGTCAATGTGTTTGTTGATAGAGTTCTGGTTGGAATGCCATGCTTCCAGGAATTCTCGTGCCTGTCTCTGTTTGGCTTGTCCTAAGATGGATGTGTTGTCTCAGTCAAAGTGAAGTCCTTCCTTATCTGTGTATAAGGATACTAGTGAAGGAGGGTTATGTCATTTTGTGGCTGGTTAATATTCATGTATGCTGCTGGCTAGCTTTCTGCCTGTTTGTCCAATGGTAGTGTTTGTTACAGTCTTTGCAAGGCGTTTTGTAAATGACATTAGTTTTGCTTGCTGTCTCTATAGGGTCTTACAAGTCCATTAGCTGCTGTTTTAGTGTGTTAGTGGGTTTGTGGTCATTTCCAAAATGTCTTTGATGTAGGGGCATCATGGTAAATAAATAGAAAGCAGGAAACACCAGCAGTGCTTCAGCTGGAGGCTCACTGAAAATGTTACCTAGTATGGTGACAGAACATCTGAAAATGACCTTCCAGCTGAGCGAGCAAACCTACATCCAGATCCTCAACCTGAGCGACAAATCTTCTCAAAACTCGATTATCTTATAAGTCTTGATTAAGTCACCTCTCAACCTTCCTCTGTCCAACGAAATCAAACTCAGTTCTGTCAGCCTTTCCTTGTAAGACCTTCCCTCCATACCAGGTAACATCCTAGTAAATGTCCTTTGAACCCTTTCCAAAGCTTTCACACCCTTCCTATAATGCGGTGACCAGAACTGCATGCAATACTCCAGGTGTGGCCGCACTAGCGTCTTGTACAGCTGAAACATCACCTTGTGGTTCCAAAACTCAATTCCCCGACCAATTAATGCCAACACACCATAAGCCTTCTAAACAACCTAAACAACCTTACAGAGGTTTATAAAATTATGACAAATACGGAGAGGGTGAATAGCCAAAGTCTTTTCCTTAGGATAGGGGAGTCCAAACTAGAGGGCATTGGTTTAAGTTGAGAGGGGAAAGATTTAAAAAGGACATAAGGGGCAACGTTTTTCAGAGGGTGGTATGTGTATGGAATGAGCTGCCAAAGGAAGTGGTGGAGGCTGGTACAATTACAACATTTAAAAGGCATCTGGATGGGTATATGAATAGGAAGGGTTTGGAGGGAAATGGACTGAGTGCTGGGAAATGGGACTAGATTAATTTAGAAAATCTGGTCGGCATGTACAAGTTGGACCAAAGGGTCTGTTTCCATGCTGTATAATTCTATGACTCTATGACTGTACAAACCTGGGTGGCAACTTTCAGGGATTTATGCACCTGGGCACTAAGATCTTTCTGTTCATCTACTCTGCTAAGAATTTTACCATTAGCCCAGTACTCTGCATTCCAAAGTGACCTACCTTCATTTGCCACTTCTCAGCTCAGCTCTGCATCTTGTCTGTTTCCCTCTGTAACCCACAACATCCTTTGGCACTATCCACAACTCTGCCTACCTTGATGTTATTCGCAAGTTTACTAACCCATCCTTGTACACTCACATCCAGATCATTTATAAAAATGACAAACAGCAGTGGCCCCAAAACAGATCCTTGCGGCACACCACTGGTAACTGAGCTCCAGGATGAACATTTCCCATCAACCACCACCCTCTCTCTCCTTTCAGCTAATCAATGTCTGATCCAAACCACTAAATTACATTCAATCCTGAAACTCCATATTTTGTGCAAAAGCCTACTGTGGGAAACCTTATCAAACCCCTTACTGAAGTCCATATACCCCACATCAACTGCTTTACCTTCATCCACCTGCTTTGTCGCCTTCTTGAAGAACACAATAAGGTTAGTGAGGCATGACCTACCCTTCACAAAATCAAGTTGACTATCCCTAATCAAATTATTCCTTTCCAGATGATTATAAATCCTATCTCTTATAACCTTTTCCAACACCTTACCCACAACTGAAGTAAGGCTCACCGACCTATAATTACCAGGGTTGTCTCCACTCCCCTCCTTAAACAAGGGAACATTTACTATCCTCCAGTCTTCTGGCACTACACCTGTTGACATAAAGATCAAAGCCAAAGGCTCTGCAATCTCCTCCCTGGTTCCCCAGACAATCCGAGGATAAATCCCATCCGACCCCTATTTTCAGATCTTCCAAAATTGCTTAAACCTCCTCTTTGTCAACTTCAATCCCATATAATCTTGGAGCCTGTATCTCCATACTCTCACTAACATTGCCCTTTTCCAATGTGAATACTGACAAAAAGTATTCATTAAGAGTTTCCCACATGTCCTCAGATTCCATACAAAACTTTCCACTACCATCTTTGATTGGCCCTAATCTTACTCTCGTCATTCTTTTATTCCTGATACAGCTATAGCCTTAGGGTTTTCCTTGATCCTATCTGCCAACAACTCCTCATGTAGGACCCAATGCTGGCAAATGGGACTAGATTAGATTAGATTGGGATACCTGGTTGCTCATTCCTGATGAAGGGCTCTTGCCCAAAACGTCAATTCTTCTGCTCATTGGATGCTGTCCAACCCATCTATGCTGACCAGATATCCCAACCCAATCTAGTCCCACCTGCCAGCACCCGGCCCATATCCCTCCAAACCCTTCCTATTCATATACCCATCCAAATGCCTCTTAAATGCTGCAATTGTACCAGCTTCCATTACTTCCTCTGGCAGCTCATTCCATACCGGTATAATCCTGACCTGTTGTGCTTTTCCAGCACCATACTCTTGACTAGGACATCTGGTTGGCAGCATTAAACTGACGAGTCTGTTTCTGTGCTGAACAGTTGTACAGCTCTATAACTAGGAGGAAGTAACCAATAAGATCTATGGGGATCGTGCATTGGATGAATGAACTTTAGCAGGGACAAAGCTAGGTGGAATGAGGAAAGAGGTTCTACTGAAGGAGTGTGAGCAGCTCCGTGCTAAATTAAGAAGCTGAGTCAGAAAAGAAATACTCTCCAGATTACTACGTGAGCCATGAGCTAATTGGCACAGGATCAATAATGTTAAAGAGACATATGTGTGACTCAAAGGTTAGTGCACAAGACATGGTTTCAAATTTCTGGACATAGCCATCAGTACTGGGAAAGAGGGAGCTGCTCCATCAGAAGGGTCCACCTGAAAGATGCTGCATGAAAATTTTAAAAATCAAAGTATAGTGAGAGGTTTTTACCAGAAGGTGAAATGAAGGGACAGAGTGTCACTGAATTAACAGTAAAAATAGAGACAAATAGGAATGATTTGTTGATAATTACTGAGATGTGGTTACAGGGACAGCAGGTCTAGGAGTTGAATATTCAAAAGGTACACAGAGTTTTGGAAGGATGGACAAAAAGAAACGGGTGGCGTAGCTTTGTTTTTAAAGACAGAGATCAGTACTCTCATGAAAGATGATTTGGTACTCAAGCTCAAGATGTAGAATCAGTCTGAGTCAGATTAAGAAACAGCAAGGGTAAGTGGTGTGTGTCTAATCTATAAGCCCCCCTACAGTAGTGCCACAATGAGACAGTGTATAAACCAGGTAACACTAGCGCTTGTAAGAAATAAATAATGATAATGACAGGTGACTTTAATCGGCATATAGATAGGATTAATGAAATTGGCAAGAGTAGCCTCAAGAGAGAGTTCATCCCGTATATCAGAGATTGTTTCTTGGGGCAAATAGGATAAAATTTACATTTTGTATTAATAACTTGGATGCAGAGATAGAATGTACAAAAGCCAAATTTGTAAATGACACTAAAATAATTAGAAAAGTAAGTTGTAAAGAAGAAACAAAAAATGTATGAATGGATCTGGATAGGTCAGTTGCATCGTTTAAAATTTGTTTAAATGGAATTTAACGTGGATAAGTGTGAGGTTATCCATTTTGGAATAAAAAGACAACTTTTTATCAAAATGGAGAGAAACTTCAGAGTGCTTCAGTGTAGAAGGATCCATTTGTCCTGGTGAATTAATCACATAAATCTAATGGAACATAGCACAGTACAGGTCCTTCAGCCCCCGATGTTGTGCTGGCCTTTTATCCTACTCTATAAGCAAACTAACCAACATTGATTTCATTGTACTAACTTCCACGTGCCTATCCAAGAGCTGCTTTAATGTTCAGGTACAACAGGTAGGAAGGAAGACAAATGAAACGTTGGCATGTATTGTTAAAAGAATAGAGTATAGTGTTTTTGTAACTGTATAAAGTTCTAATGAGACCACATTTCATTTCTTTCTTGAGGATGGATGTAATTGCATTGGAGACAGTTCAGAGAAGGTTCACTTGATTAATTTCAGAGACAGGGGTTTGTCTTATGAAGAGAGATCAAACAGTTTGGGCCTTTATTTGCTGGAACTTAGAAAGAAAAAAGAGGAGATCTAATTGAGGGATATGAGATGTTAAAGGGGGATTGACAATGTAGACATGGGGGATGTTTTGTCACATGGAGCAATCTGGAACATGAGGTCATAGTTATAGAGTCAAAGAGAATCATACAGTCTTTCAGAATTGAGACAGGCCCTTCGACCCAACATGTCTATGCTAGCCAACAAACACCAAACCACATTAACCCATTTACCTGCACTTGAACCATAGCCTACTGGCATTTTAAGTGCTCATCCAGATGTTTCTCAAATGTTGCGAGGTTACCTGCTTCATCCTCCCTCTCAGGCAGCACATTCCATATTTCTACCACCCTCTGGTTGAAAAAATCCTTTCTCGAAATCCTCTAAACCACTTTCTCCTCACCTTAACCTTGTGCCCTCTGATCTTTGACATAGCTGTCAGGGGAAAGAGCTTCTCATGAGTTACTTTGTCAGTACATCTTGTAATTATGTATACCTCAATCAGATCACCCCTCAGTCTCCTCTGCCCCAAGGAGTTTTGGATAAAGGGGAACAGATTTAAAACAGAGATGAGGAGGAATTACATTTCTCAGTAGGTTGAGAACTTGTGGAATTCTCTACCTCAGAGTGTGGTGGATGCTGAGATCTTGAATAAGTTTAAGGACAAGATAATCAGATGTTTAAGTAGGAATGGGTCAACGTGTTATGGAAATCAGGCAGGAGTGTTGAGTTGAGGCTGAGATGAGATCAGCCACGATCATTTGAATGGCAGGTCAGACTTGAGGGGTTGAATGGCCTCCTCTTGTTCCTGGTTCTGATGTTCTTATTTAACAAGGTACCACATGGCAGACCGCTGAGAAAAAAAAGCCTATGGTACACTTATTAATGTAATGAGCTGGGTTCAGAATTGACTCAGTGACAAGAAACAGGGGGTTATGGTTCATGGATGTTTGTGTGAATGAATGCAGTTTCCAGTGGTGTTCTACAGGACTTAGCTTCCTTCCTGTTTGTCACATACTATAGTGATTTAAACTTAAATATACGAAGCATGAATGGGAATTTTGTAAAGAATACCAAAATGAGGCAGGTCATTGATAGTGAAGAAGATGGCAGCAGGAAGATGTCAATGCTGTGGTTGAGAAAGCAATGGAATTCAATCTGGAGAAATGCCAGGTGACACTGTAGGGAGGGAAGCAAAGCAAAGGAGTACACAATAAACAAGAAGGTACTGAGAGAGATAGAGGAGGTGAAAGACCTTGGAGTGCAGGTCCTTTATTCATTCACAGGATGAGGGCATCACTGGCAAGGCCAACATTTACTTCCCATCCCTAATTACCCAGGGGGCAGTTAAGAGTCAGTCACATTGATGTGGGCCTGGAGTCACATGTAGGCCAGACCAGGTCACTTTTCTTCCCTAAAGGACATTATTGAACCAGATGGGTTTTTCACAAATCAGCAATAGATTTGTGACCATCATTAGTATTTTCATAGAGTGATAGAAACATTGAATGCCTACAGTGTGGAAACATGCCATTCGGCCCAACAAGTCCACACCGACCCTCCGAAGAATAACCCAATCAGTCCCATTCCTCTACCTCATTATCCGATATTTACCCCTGACTAATGCACCTGAACCCTTTGGGTAACGTAGCATGGCCAATTCACCTAACCTGCACGCCTGTGGATTCTGAAAGGAAACTAGAGCACCCGGAGGAAACCCATGCAGACACGGGGAGAATGTGCAAGCTCAGTGGTTAGCACTGCTGTCTCACAGCATTGGGAATCCAAGTTCCATTCCAGCATCAGGCAACTGACTGTGTGGGTCCCCTCCGGGTGCTCTGGTTTCCTCCCACAGTCACAAAGATGTGCAGGTTAGGTGGATTGGCCATGCTGGAATTGTTGGTAGTGATCAGGATAGGCCAGGTGAGTTAGCCATTGTAAATGTGGGGTTAAGGAATATAATAGGGGTTGGATGCTGTTTGGAGGTTCGGTGTGGACTTAGCCACACTATTGGGATTGTATGATTAGACTCTTAATTCCAGATTTTATTGAATTTAAATTCTACCATTTGCAATGGTGGGACTTGAACTCATTCCCCTGAACATTTCCTGTGTCTCTGGATTAACAGTTTAGCGATAATACCACTTGGCCAACACCAACCCCCAACCCCCAAACCCCCACCCTCACCCCCATCCGCTGCCATACTTAAGGGTAGATCAGGTGGTAAAGAAGGCATGCGGGATACTTTCCTTCATTGGACGAGGTTTTGAATTGCAGGGTGTAATGCTGGTTAGGCCACAGCTAGAGTTTTATGTGCAGTCTAGGTCACCACATCTCAGGAAGGATGTAATGGCCCTCAAGAGTGCACAGATTCAAAAGAAAATTGCCAGGGCTAGAACATTGCAGCTTTAAGGAGAGATTGGATAGACTAGGGTTGTGTTCCTGAGGACAGGGGAGACCGAGGCGTGAAAGGTTGAGGTGTAACACAATGACAAGGAGCTTGGATAGTGTGGACAGTGAACAGCTGCTTCCCCTTTGCCGGGGCACACATTTAAAATGACTAGGTTAGAGAGAACGTGAGAAAAGACATTTTACACAGACGGACTGGGACATGATGGAATTCACTGGCCAGTTTGGGGGTTGAAGCAGAATCCTTACCTCATTGAAAAGGAACCTGGATCTGTCCCTTGGGCACTGGAACCTACAAGGCTACAGAGCAGGGGCTGGAAAGAATAAACAGCTAGTTTATTCAGCCAGCACAGGCACGATGGGCTGATTGGCCACACTTATGCTGAACCTTTTCTGTGATTCTGAGGCTGAGAGAAGGCGAAATTTCCTCTCTCTCTCACTCTCTCTCTCAAAGGATCATTAACCTTTGGAACTCTTTTCACCAGAGAGCAATGGGAGCCGGGTCAGTGAATTTATTTAACGCTGAGTTAGATAGATTTTTGATCAGCAAGTGAGTCAAGGATTACGGGAGGCAGACAGGAAAGTGGAGTCGAGGTCAGAACCAGAATAACCATGGCCTTAATGAATAACACAACAAGCTCAAGGGGATGAATAGCCTAACGTGTCACTGCATGTGACAGAGATATTTCAGATGAGGAGGTGCCGATATTGGACTGGGGTGGACAAAGTTATGAATCACACAATGCCACGTTATAGTCCAACAGGTTTATTTAGAAGTACTAGCTTCAACAGGTAACAGCGCTCCGAAAGCTTGTGCATCCAAATAAACCTGTTGGACTATAACCAGGCATTGTGTGGAAGATATTTAAGGGGAAGTTAGATAAGTATAAGGAGAAGAATTACATAAATGGAAACTTTCAGATCTTCGTGCAATGGACCAACACCCACCAATTTCCCCATTGTGAAATAATCGGATGGTTATAATACTTCCAATATAATCTCAGAGTGTCACACAGCAAAACCTGATGCTGACTCTCACTGTATACTGTATACAGCAGTAACCTAGCTTTCTCCGTGATCAGGACAGTGCCAACACACCCTGAAAGCAGCCTGCCAAACCTGTCACACTGTACACTTTTAAAATCATTTGAAACAAATTAAACCAAACTGATTCAAATTAAAGGTAACAGCCCTTCAGGGGCACTTCAATAAAATTTGAATGTTCAAATTACACTTTAATTTAAATTTTGTAAATGTAATTTATGTTGACTCAGGAAGCTTGTATGAAACACAGTTTCCCTCCCAGCTCTGTACATGTGAATGGAAAATCATTAATCAGCTTTGTGATCAATACATGGCAGTGCATCAAAAATGAGCTGGGCTATCTCTGGTTTATTTCTTCTCTTTATCTCACTCTCCTTTCCACTATTTTCGTTCTCACTCTCTAAACTTCTCCTTCCCCACTTTGTTGCCTCCCTCTCTTCCTCTCTGTTTCTCATTTGAAAGAGTCCTTATCAACTCTGCTTCTCCCCCACTTGTTTGGAAACATTCTATGTTGTGTCTGTGTGCCGGAGGGGTGTGGGTGTGTGAGAGGGGGAGAGAAAGAGAGAGAGAGAGAGAGAGAATATGTGCAAGTCTGTGAGTGTATATGTCTGCAGAATTCTGTCAATATGTCTGTGTGTGAGTGTGTGTCTGTGTATGTGAATATGTGTACATCTGTGTGTGTGTAAGTGTGTAGTGTCAGTACATCTGTGTGTATGAATGTGTCTCTGTGAGGGTGAATGCATTCACAAGTGAGTAATCAGTAGAACAGCTCAGTAAGTGGGTCAGAATAAGTTTTCCAGCACCACATTCTCGACTCTAATCTCCAGCATCTGCAGTCCTCACTTTCACCCAGAACAATAAAGGAGTTCATGGTGCTGAATGGAGAGAGTGTGTAGAAGGAGGATAAGGAAGGGAGGGTTGAGAATGTGGGGTAGTACGGAGAGTAAGTGGAGGAGGAGAGGGGAAGGTTCAGGGACAATGGTTTTGAGGAGGAGGGAGAATAGATTGAGGTTAGGAGTCCGCCCTACAGGCTTTTCACCTTTGGTTAAACATAAAGTGACAGCTCTCTCCCCTTACCTCAACCTGATCCATGGAGTAGGAGTTTACAACAACATCAACAGCTTGTATTTATATAGCACCATTAATAGAAAAATGATTCAAGGTGCTTCACAGGAAAGTAATGAAACAAGGTTTGACACAGATCCAAAGTTTTAGGCCACTCACTGTAGATTCAGTCACCAAGTGGTGTATTAATTTAAAAAGAACGAAACAGAAAAAAGGCATAAAAACTGATAATTACCTGCCACAGTTTGCAACCTTTTCACAATTGTTATCTGACTTTGAAAGTCTGTCTCAGTCTGCTTTCTGTGTTAAAGTGGAAAAACATCTCCTCCAAGGTTATTTGGAATTTCACAAGATGGGAGTTGCAAAATAATTTCCCAAAGATCTTGCTCATTCTGCCAATCCCTATCGCAACAGCTCCCTGCTCTATCAGCTCCAATGACCACGTGTCAAGACCTGCTGAAAAAATTGCAAACTCAAACTTCCCTTTGGGTTTTATGTTCCCTTCTGTACTCCTCAGACAGATCCTGCTATAAAACCTGGCACAGATTTTGTTATTTCCCTAAAACAGAGTCTACTAATTACTTTCTTTTATTTAACCATAGAATGGGGATGTCTCTGGTTAGGTCAGCATTCACTGACATTAATACAGAGCTCAGTTGGTTGGATGGCTGATTTGCAATGAAGAATGATGCCAACAGTATGGGTTCAATTTCTACAGGTGACTATGAAGGACCCTCCTTCTCAAATTTTCCCCTTACCTGAGTAATGGAGACCCTCAGGTTAAACCACCAGTTGTCTCTCTGTACAGAGAGTACCCCTTTGGTCCATTCGGATTATGGCTGCTCCGACAGACCCTGTTAAAATCTACAGTCAGTTGTGCTGCATGAGAATAAGGGGTGATTCTAACTAAGGATTTTATGGGACTAATTACAGCTGTGCTGCTCCGGGCTGCTGTCACAAAACTCTCCATTATAAAACTTTTCCAGAATTCTGGAACTCACTCCCTCAATAAGCTGCCAAAGCCAGGGGCCAATTTAAAATTTCCAAACTGAGACTAGATGTTTTTTTCTTGGGTAAGGGAATTAGTCCTATAAAACCAAGGCAGGTAAATGGTGTTAAAAAATATGCCAGTCAATTGAATGGCAGAACAGGATCGTAGGGTTGAACAGCCTCCTCCTGTTCCTGTGTCTCGGTGGAAGGTATATTCAGGACTTTTGGATAAGAAGGATAGTATTGGATATGGAGATTGTATGGTCAAGATAGTAGATCCGCTATCATTGTAATGAATGACGAGGCAAGCTTGAGGGGCCGAATGGCCTGCAACTGCTCCTGGGTATTATTTTCTGACGTGAGAAGGTGTGTAGTGAAGGACTGACTGCTGTCAGGGTCATGACTTCCACCGGAAGGTCAGTGAGTGTTGGTGATTGGCTGAACTAGCATGACCATTATTATCTGCAATCCCTCTTCACCAATGTGCTGAAAGCACAGAGCTTCCGCCTGAGAGGGAGGCTGTCTCATCTGAGCCAGCTTGGTTAATAGACTCTGCTAGACAGACATGCCTGTGTGTAGTCACAGCAAACAGCAGAAAACCAATCAAACATAGATAAATAGATCCTTTTCAGAGCAGGTCTCTGTACTCTGTGACAACACGTCATGTCTGGTGGGGATTTTGAAAGCTAATTGTTTCACTGGCAACCGAAGCCCAGGAGAGCATAGCTCCTTGCTGGCTGCATGGGCTTTATTTCTGAACCTATTACATGGCAGCTGACTTTGTGTTTAATAATGAGCAGTAGGCCATCTGGGAGAATACACCAACATCCAGACCCAGAGCAGCTCCAACCCAGTCACACTGTCTCACAGACACATCCAGTCCCAGAGTAACTCCAACCCAGTCACACCGTCTCACAGACACATCCAAACCCAGAGTAACTCCAACCCAGTCACACTGTACAGACACATCCAAACCCAGAGTAACTCCAACCCAGTCACACCGTCTCACAGACACAACCAAACCCAGAGCAGCTCCAACCCAGTCACACCGTCTCACAGACACATCCAGTCCCAGAGTAACTCCAACCCAGTCACACCGTGGGCGGCACGGTGGTTAGCACTGCTGCCTCACAGCGCCTGAGACCCGGGTTCAGTTCCCGACTCAGGCGACTGACTGTGTGGAGTTTGCACGTTCTCCCCGTGTCTGCGTGGGTTTCCTCCGGGTGCTCCGGTTTCCTCCCACTGTCCAAAGATGTGCGGGGTCAGGTGAATTGGCCATGCTAAATTGCCCATAGTGTTAGGTAAGGGGTAAATGTAGGGGTATGGGTGGGTTGCGCTTCGGCGGGTCGGTGTGGACTTGTTGAGCCGAAGGGCCTGTTTCCACACTGTAGTAATCTAATCTAAAAAAAAACCGTCTCACAGACACATCGAAACCGAGAGTAACTCCAACCCAATCACACTGTCTCACAGACACATCCAGACCCAGAGTAACTCCAACCCAGTCACACTGTATCACAGAACATAGAGAGAGCTGCTTGAAATATTAAAGCCAAAGCCCACCAGCCCCCTCAGGTAGGATTCCATGCCATCACTATTTTGAGTAGAAATGGAGAGTTCTCGGGTTCTGACATACTTATTCCTCAATCAATATCGCTATTTTACCAGACAGTCTGACCATGATCATATTGCTTTTTGTGGGATCTTGCTGTGCACAAATAGGCTTCCATCTTCCTTCCGTTACAATGGTGGTTGCACTCCGAAAATCTCTCTTTAAAATGTCTTGGCGTGGCCTGAAGTTGTGAAAAGAGCTACATAAATGTAAATCGTTCCTCTCATTTCTCTTTATGATCGTAAATCTCAATCACACTTCTGACAAGATTCTGACTTGGAGCCAGGGCACCACTCAGAGTCATAGAGTCATACAGCATGGAAACAGACCCTTCAGCCCAACCAGTCCATGCTGACCATAATCCCAAACTAATCAGTGCCACCTGCCTGCGCTTGGCCCCTATCCCTCCAAACCTTTCCCATTCATGTACTTAATCAAATGTATTTTAGATGTAACTGTACCTACAACCACCACTTGCTTACAACAACGTTCATTGGCCTCCATGCTATCTATAATCCAACAGGACCGAGATATTGTGACAATACACAGCTTTTTACAATTCTTGGTACTGTGTCTGTCAACTCCTCCCATGGCTCTGAGCCTACCCAGGGGAGGGTGGGGAGGTGTTGGAACCTGGAACTGGCCCAATAACTTCATTCATACAAACCCCGGGAGGGGGTGCGGAACAGCACTAAGCCTCAAGTCATCACTGTAACCAGGGAGTGGTCTGGATTGCACCAGTAACAACATCTCCTGATAGTTGTTTGATTACCTCACACTTCCTGGATCAGTGCTGCTGGAAGAGCACAGCAGTTCAGGCAGCATCCAACGAGCAGCGAAATTGACGTTTCGGGCAAAAGCCCTTCATCAGGAATAAAGGCAGTGAGCCTGAAGCGTGGAGAGATAAGCTAGAGGAGGGTGGGGGTGGGGAGAGAGTAACATAGAGTACAATGGGTGATTGGGGGAGGGGATGAAGGTGATAGGTGAGGGAGGAGAGGGTGGAGTGGATAGGTGGAAAAGGAGCTAGGCAGGTCAGACAAGTCCGGACAAGTCATGGGGACAGTGCTGAGCAGGAAGTTTGGAACTAGGGTGAGGTGGGGAAGGGGAAATGAGGAAACTGTTGAAGTCCACATTGAGGCCCTGGGGTTGAAGTGTTCCGAGGTGGAAGATGAGGCGTTCTTCCTCCAGGCGTCTGGTGGTGAGGGAGCGGCAGTGAAGGAGGCCCAGGACCTCCATGTCCTCGGCAGAGTGGGAGGGGGAGTTGAAATGTTGGGCCACAGGGCGGTGTGGTTGATTGGTGCGGGTGTCCCGGAGATGTTCCCTAAAGCGCTCTGCTAGGAGGCGTCCAGTCTCCCCAATGTAGAGGAGACCACATCGGGAGCAACGGATACAATAAATGATATTAGTGGATGTGCAGGTAAAACTTTGATGGATGTGGAAGACTCCTTTAGGGTCTTGGATAGAGGTGAGGGGGGAGGTGTGGGCACAGGTTTTACAGTTCCTGCGGTGGCAGGGGAAGGTGCCAGGATGGGAGGGTGGGTCGTAGGGGGGGGTGTGGGCGGGGGGAGGGAACCTTCTTTGCGGAAGGTGGAAAGGAGTGGAGAGGGAAATATATCCCTGGTGGTGGGGTCTTTTTAGAGGTGGCAGAAATGTTGGCAGATGATTTGGTTTATGCGTAGGCTGGTAGGGTAGAAGGTGAGCACCAGGGGCGTTCTGTCCTTGTGGGGTCTGAGGGCGGAGGTGTGGGATGTGGACGAGATGAGTTGGAGGGCATCTTTAACCTCACACACTCCACATCTCTGTACCTGTGAAATTGAGCTCCAAGAGATACTCAACTGACCAGTGCCCGAAACAATAGACTTAAATGTTCAAGTTTTCCTCCATTTGCAATAGATAAAAGGATGGTTAAACTCGGGGTTTAGCCCGTAGTAATTACCTCCAGAGTAGAGCAATCGCAGATTCCTTATCGTTCTCCTAACGGGCTTGAAACTGCCTTTAAAAACAACTCACTTCCTTCCCCAGCCTGATCCAACTTTCTACAAGAAAGTCTATTTGCTTGAGAAAACGCAGATTCATTCCAACCCACCGTCCACCAATCAGCCTGTGTTTAACCTGCAGACACTCAGTAAAATCCCACCCCCCAAGGGCAGCAGCCCATATCCCCCCCACGGAGAGTATGCTGCGGTTCACCATTCCCGAGAGTCGGGGGAAAATAAATCAAAAGTGTGTTGCAATCCTGCGGACTCGCCGAAGTTTGCGCAGGCAGCACTGGGAGACACGGATTACACTCCTGGACAGATCTGATTCACTCCCCCACACCACAGTTCCCCCCAGCTCTCGAAGATTTCCAATTTAACACAGGCTCTGCACTCTGATTGGGTGACAGGCCTGTTTACTCACTCAACAAGCCTCTGACAGACAGATTATAAAAGGGGCCAGCCACTACTGCCCACATTATTACAGATCCCCAGCTGAATATGGTAATGTGTGTGTGTAATAACAGACAAGTCTAGTTACCTTGGTGAACGGGGTGTGCTGGTGACTTTGAGATATAGTTTTTTACTGACAGATTAGATTACTTACAGTGTGGAAACAGGCCCTTCGGCCCAACAATTCCACACCGACCCGCCAAAGCGCAACCCACCCATACACTACAGGCAATTTAGCATGGCCAATTCACCTGACCCGCACATCTTTGGACTGTGGGAGGAAACCGGAGCACCCGGAGGAAACCCACACAGACACGGGGAGAACGTGCAAACTCCACACAGTCTGTCGCCTGAGTCGGGAATTGAACCCGGGTCTCAGGCGCTGTGAGGCAGCAGTGCTAACCACTGTGCCACCGTGCCGCCCAAGTTAGTCTGAATTAGCAAGATCTAGGAATATTCTCTCCTACCTACTTATGTATGAAGTGCAAACAAGCAATAAAGGTGGGGAATTCGATGTTTCGGGCTAAAGCCCTTCATCAGGCATTCCTGATGAAGGACTTTTGCCCAAAACGTCGATTTTCCTGCTCCTCGGATGCTGCCAATGTGCGGGTCAGGTGAATTGGCCATGCTAAATTGCCCGTAGTGTTAGGTAAGGGGTAAATGTATGGGTGGGTTGCGCTTCGGCGGGTTGTTGGGCCGAAGGGCCTGTTTCCACACTGTAAGTAATCTAATCTAATCCAGAATCTGGTTTCCAGCAAGTGCACTCATTGTTTTACCTAGGTAGTAAAGGCGTACTTGGTCATCAGAAAAAGAGCAAACTCACCTCCGTCTCTGTACCACTACAGCACAATGGCACAATAATAGTAAAGTATGTACCATCAATTTTCAACTTCCTCTTCTGATTTTAATAGACAAGATTTTCCATGGACTAAAACAGTTTTTTTTTAGAAAAGGAAGAAACATTGGTCTAAAATGCTGATGTGATCATTTGATCATAGACTGAGACAAGTTCAGGGAACTGATGTGGCATAAACAGAACTGATTAAACTGATAGAATTTTTAGCTGAAGACATTGAAACCTGTCAGGCGTCAAGACATTCACATCCCCTGTTTTATATTTGTGTAGTAAGTTGTACGTTCAGAACATGAATGGATTGCCTCTAACTATCCGGCTTGGAAAGACAAGGCAGCCTGACTTGGGAATACACAGATGGGCCATATTTGAGTAGCTGCTTTGCAGAGCGACAGGGAGTGAAACAGAAGAATGGATTGGTTAAAGCAAGGACCATCAGGTTTTCTCTCTCTCTCTCTCTCTCTACTTCAGCTCAGCCTCTCAGATGGCAGTGTTTGGCAATTGGAGAAACATCCATTGACTCAAGGATATTGAGGACATTGACAAATTTTAACATTGCTGAAGTTGCAAGTCATCAATAAAATAATTATGGTCTCAGGTTAAACCAAACACCTCAAGGACTCTAACAAGTTAATAAACAGGCCCAAACATTCTCTTCCTGAATGTACTGGGCAGTGTCCCGTTTTCAAATTTTGTGCTTGTATTTATGAGTATTTAATATTGCATTTTACTACCTTTAGTAAGCAACAAAATTCACTTTTCTTTCACTCAACACATTCTTGCAATTCACTCCTTAATTTTGAAGCAACTTGTAGCTGTGTGCCCAAACCAATTAAAAACCTTTGATCTGGCCAATCCAGAGGAGACCCAATTCACACTCCCCCATCTAGTCAGAACCGTGATATCACGGCGACAGACCAATGACTCATTTTACCTGCAAAAGCCTGAGGCATGTTTCAAAGTAGTTTATTACTCTGCTAGGTTTAACATGCATGATTTGGAGATGCCGGTATTGGACTGGGGTGCACAAAGTGAAAGTGAGTTCTATGTTCTGGGTTTCTGTGGGTACATTATGACAAATACATGGGGCACACATATGGTGAAGAAGGCGTTTGGTATGTTTTCCTTTATTGGTCAGAGCATTGAATATTGGAGTTGGGAGGTCATGTTGCGGCTGTATAGGACATTGGTTAGACCACTTTTGGAACACTACATGCAAATCTGGTCTCCTTCCTATTGGAAGGATGTTGTGAAACTTGAAAAGGTTCAGAAAAGATTTACAAAGATGTTACCAGGGTTACATACTTTGTGCTATAGGGAGAGGCTGAACAGGCTGGGGCTGTTTTCCCTGGAGTGCGCACGCTGAGGGGTGACCTTATGGAGGTTTATAAAATCATGAGGGGCATGGATAGGTAAATAGACAAAGTCTAGTACTAGAGAGGGCATAGGTTTAGGGTGAGAGGAGAAAGATATAAAAGAAACCTATGGGCAGAAGGTGGTGTGTGTATGGAATGACCTGTCAGAGGAAATAGTGGAGGCTGATACAATTACAACATTTAAAAGGCATCTAGATGGGTATATGAATAGGAAGGGTTTGGAGGGATATGGGCCAAATGTTACAAATGGGAGTAGATTAATTTAGGATAACTGATCAGCATGGATGAGTCAGAATGAAGGATCTGTCTCCATGCTGTACATTTCTCTAACTCTATGACAAATCTCTTAACATCAAGATTTCTCCTGCTGCTTTGTGGGATGTGGGTTTTGCTGGATGGGCTGGCACTTATCTCCTGTCTGTATTTGCCTTTGAGAAGATGATGGGGAGCTGCCTTCTTGAATTACTACAGGCTGTGCTGTAGGAAGACTCACAAAGCCATTAGGGAGGGAATTTCAGGATTTTGACCCAGCAACACTGAAGTTATGGTGATATATTTCCAAGTCAATTTGGTGAGTGGTTTGGAGGGAATCTTGGAGATTTCAGTGTATCTGCTGTCCTTGACCTTTTAGATGGAAATGTTTGTGGGTTTGGAATGCGCCGTCTAAGCATCTTTGGTGAGTTTCTGCGGTGCATCTAGTAGATAGTACACACTGCTGACGCTGAGTGTCGGTGGTGGATATTTGTGAAAGTGATGCCAATTAAACCGGCTGTTTTGTCCTGGATGGTGTCGAGTTTCATGAGTGTTGTTGGAGCTGCACCCATCCAGGCAAGTGGGGAGTATTCCATCACCCTCCTGATTTGGACCTTGTGGAGGTGGGGTTCTGTGGAGTCAGGAGGTGAGTTACTTCCTGCGATATTCCTAGCTTCTGACGTGCTCTTGAAGTTATTGGTTTATATGGCGAATACAGTTCAGTTTCTGGACAATGTAACTCCCAGGATGTTGATAATGAGCGATATACTGATGGTAACACCATTGAATGTCATGAGCATGTGTTAGATTGTCTCTTATTACAGATGATCATAAACTGGCATTTGCGTGGCGAGAATGTTTCTTGCCACTGTCAGCCAAGCCTTGATAGTGTTCAGATCTTGCTACGTCTGAAGATGGATTGTTCCAATATCTGAGGAGTTGTGAATGGTGCTGAACACTGTGCAATCATTGGTGAACATCCCCACTTGGGACCTTATGGTAGTGGGAAGGTCATTGATGAAGCAGCTGAAGATGGTTAGGCCGAGGGCACTACCCTGAGGGACTCCTGCAGAGATGTCCTGGAGCTGAGATGACTGATTTCCAACAACCACAACCATCTTCCCATGTGCCAGATATGACTCGATCAGCCAGAGAGTCTGTCCCCGATACCCATTAATTCCAGTTTTGCTAGGGCAAAGCCAAATGCAGCTTTGATGTTAAGGGCTGTCCCTCTCCCCTCCCCTCTGTTTGAACCAAGGCTATATTGGAGTCAGGAGCTGAGTGGCCCTGGGGGAACCCAAACTGGGCGTCGCTGAGCAGGTTAGGGCTGAGCAGGTGCAGCTTGATAGTGCTGTTGATGACCCCTTCCATCACTTTATTTGATGATTGAGAGTAGACTGATGGGACAGTTATTGGCTGGGTCGGATTTGTCCTGTTTTTTTGTGTACAGGACAGACCTGGGCAATTTTCCACATTGTTGGGTAGCTGCCAATGTTGTAACTGTATTGGAACAGCTTGGCTAGTGGAGCGGTAAGTTCTAGAGCACAAGTCTTCAGTCCTATTGCTGGACTGTTGTGGGAGCCCATAATCTTTGTAGTATTCAATGTCTCCAACCGTATCTTGATATCACCTGGAGTGAATCGAATTAGCTGGAGACTGGTGTTTGTGATGCAGGGGATCACTGGAGGAGCCTGAGCACGTCTGTCTGAAGATTGCTGTGAAAGCTTCGGCCTTATATTTGCACTGATGTGCTGGGCTCTTCTGTCATTGAGGGTGGGATATCTGTGGAGCCTCCTCTTCCAGTGAGTTATTTGATCATCCTCCACCATTCATGACTGGATGTGGCAGGACTGCAGAGCTTCGATCGGATCTGTTGGTTGTGGGATTGCTTAGCTCTGCCTGTCACTTGCAGCTTAAGCTGTTTGGTTTGCAGGTAATCCTGTGTGGTGGCTTCACCAGGTTGACACCTCATCTTCAGGTGTTCCAGGTGCTGGTACTGGCATGCCTTCCTGCACTCTGCATTGAACCAGGGTTGATCCCCTGGGTTGATGGTAATGGTTGATTGGGGAGTATGCCGGGCCATGAGGTTACAGATTGGGCTGGAGTACAGTTCTGCTGCTGCTGATGCCCAGTCTTGAGTTGCTAGATCTGTTTGAAGTCTGTCCCATTTAGTACGGTATAGTGTCACGCAACACGATGTAGGTTATTCTCGGTGTGAAGGTGGGACTTTGTCTCCACAGGGACAATGTGGTGGTCATTCTTACTGATACTTCCATGGATATATGCATCTGCAGATGGCAGATTGTTGAGGATGAGGTCAGGTATGTTTACCCCACTACCTGCTGCAGACCCAGTCTCACAGCTATCTCATTTAGGACCTGACCATGTCGATCAGTAATACTGCTGCCCAGCCACTCTTGGTGTGAGGCTTTGAAATCATCCACTCAAGTTACATTCTACATCTCTGTGACCCTCAGTTTTTCCTCCAAGTGTTGTTCAATGTGGAGGAGTACTGATTCACCAACAGCGGGAGGACAGTACGTGGCAATCACCTGAAGGTTTTTTTGACCATGTTTAACGCAAAAGCCATGAGGCTTCATTTCCTGTGTTAACATTGAGGAGACCCAGGGCAGCTCCCTCTTGCCTGTATCCCACTACACAGCAACAATCTCAGTCCTGCCAGTGGGACACGACATATCCCGGGATGGTGACGGTGGTGACTGGGACATTGTCTCTAATGTATGATCCTGTGAGTATAACTGTGTTAGGCTGTTGCTTGACTGATCTGTGAGAGACCTCTCCCAATGTTTGCACAAGCTCTCAGCTATTGGTAAGGAGGATCCTTTAGGTTGATAGGGCTGTGTTTGCTGTTGTCTTTTCGAGTGGTTTGTCTGGCTTTATTCCTTTGTTAAGAGTTTCTAGCAATTATTACCACAGAGTGTTATCAGGAGGCCAGCGAGAGTTGGTGTAGGTCTGGAATCAGATGTCAGATAAGGATAGCAGTTTCTTTCCTGAAAGGTTATTAGTGAACCAGATAGATGTTTTAGATAATCAACAATGGTTTCACTATCATCATTCGACTCTTAATACCCGATTTTTAAAAAATTGAATTCAAATTTCACCATCTGCCATGGCAGGAATTGAACCTGTGTTCCAAGAGCTTTAATAGACTAATAATAAACCACCAGACCATCATCTCCCCTTAACATTGACAAGAATGGTTAATGAGTTCAGTTGGCTCTCACAATGGCGTGGGCAGTGGGGAGCAAGGTGGGAGAATGGGACCATTGTGTGTAACTCTCAGCTTTTTACTGGAAGTCTTATCTTTGAGATGCCATACCTGACACTCAGGCACAAAAACTCAGCTGACACAATGTGTTCAGGACTGAGGGAGTGCTGTACGGTTGCAGGGGGTGTGTTTCTGGTGTGATGTTAGTCAAGTCCCACTAGCTGTCTCATCCTCAGATGAAAAGGATCATTTCTGAAGAGCAGGCAAGTTCTCTTCTGTGTTCTGGATCAGTATTTACCCCCCCCGGTTGTATCACCAAATCAGATTATGTGGTTGTCAACGTATTCTTTTTTGGGGATCTTTCGAAGTAGATATCTGCTGCTCCAATTTCTCTCTTACAACACCGGCTATGCTTCAATTCAATTAGCTGCAAGAATCCAAAGATGTGCAAATCAGGTGAATTGGTCACGCTAAATTACCCAAAGTGTTAGGTGCATTAGTCAGAGGGAAATATAGGGTAGGGGAACGGGTCTGGGTGGATTACTCTTCAGAGTGTCAGTGTGGACTTAGAGTCATAGAGGTGTACAGCCCAGAAATAGACCCTTCCGTCCAACCCATCCATGCCGACCAGTTATCCCATCCCAATCTAATCCCACCTGCCAGCACCCGGCCCATGAGCCAAATGGCCTGTTTCCACACTGAAGGGAATCTAATCTAGATATATGATTTCCTCGGATTATGAAAGGCAGTCATCAATAAGCAAGAGAGATTCTATAATAGGAAGGGAGACACAGCATGATATGTGGGAGATACAATGGAGGCTACAGGAACTTGGGTTACATGTTACAACATGTGGATGAGACAAGCAAACACTCTAAAATATGACTTGGAGGTGCCAGAGTAGGACTGGGGTATACGAAATTAAAATAATCACACAGCACCAGGTTACAGTCCAACAGGTTTATTTGGAAGCACTAGCTTTCAGAGCTCTGCTCCTTCATCAGGTGGGTGTGGGTATTCTACAACCGGCTGATGAAAGAGCAGCGCTCCGAAAGCTAGTGATTCTAAATAAACCTGTTGGACTATAACCTGGAGCTGTGTGATGTTTAACTCCAAAATACATAATATACAGAAACAGCATTGGCTAAAATATGTAGATCTCATTACTTTCAGAAGCAGTCATTGAATTGAGGAAAATTAATGAGAAAAACATATAACACAACACCAGCACTATACCCCAGTGTTATACAGTGACAGACCTGTCCCCACCAAGTACTGTACCCCAGTGTTATACAGTAGCAGACCTGTCCCCACCAGTACTGTACCCCAGTGTTATACAGGGACAGACCTGTCCCCACCAGTACTGTACCCCAGTGTTATACAGTGACAGACCTGACCCCACCAGGACTGTACCCCAGTGTTATACAGTGACAGACCTGTCCCCAACAGTACTGTATTCCTGTGTTATACACTGACAGACCTGTCCCCAACAGTACTGTACCCCAGTGTTATACAGTGACAGACCTGTCCCCACCAAGTACTGTACACCAGTGTTATACAGTGGCAGACCTGTCCCCACCAGTACTGTACCCCAGTGTTATACAGGGACAGACCTGTCCCCACCAGGACTGTACCCCAGTGTTATACACTGACAGACCTGTCCCCACCAGGACTGTATCCCAGTGTTATACAATGACAGACCTGTCCCCACCAGTACTGTACCCCAGTGTTATACAGTGACAGGCCTGTCCCCACCAGTCCTGTACCCCAGTATTATACAGTGACAGATCTGTCCCCACCAGTTCTGTACCCCAGTGTTATACAGGGACAGACCTGTCCCCACCAGTACTGTACCCCAGTGTTATACACTGACAGACCTGTCCCCACCAGTACTGTACCCTAGTGTTATACAGTGACAGACCTGTCCCCACCTGTACTGTACCCCAGTGTTATACTGGGACACACCTGTCCCCACCAGTCCTGTACCCCAGTGTTATACAGTGACAGACCTGTCCCCACCAGTACTGTACCCCAGTGTTATACAGTGACAGGCCTGTCCCCACCAGTCCTGTACCCCAGTATTATACAGTGACAGATCTGTCCCCACCAGTTCTGTACCCCAGTGTTATACAGGGACAGACCTGTCCCCACCAGTACTGTACCCCAGTGTTATACACTGACAGACCTGTCCCCACCAGTACTGTACCCTAGTGTTATACAGTGACAGACCTGTCCCCACCTGTACTGTACCCCAGTGTTATACTGGGACACACCTGTCCCCACCAGTCCTGTACCCCAGTGTTATACAGGGACAGACCTGTCCCCACTAGTACTGTACCCCAGTGTTATACAGTGACAGATCTGTCCCCACCAGTTCTGTCCCCCAGTGTTATACAGGGACAGACCTGTCCCCACCAGTACTGTACCCCAGTGTTATACAGTGACAGACCTGTCCCCACCAGTACTGTACCCCAGTGTTATACAGTGACAGACCTGTATTCACCAGCTGAATGTTTTCTCTCCACACCGTTTTGCAATGACAGGTTTGTGATTTCTCGGTGTTAATGACACAGTCCGAGGACGTTACGTGTCACTGTAATACCGACAGCTACATCTTACTATCCACCGAGTGACGTTAATGAGCTGGTTGTGATTTTGTGCTGTCTCTGTAATAATAGGTTTGCTTTCAGAATTCACACTCTCTAGCCTGAAGTAATGTTTCCCGTTTAGGAAACCCTTCCTGTGCTGGTGCTGAAAGTTGAGCCTTATCTGTTGAGGGGTTACTCGAGGTCAATGAGTCTAGATTGGTCACACTGAGATTTCTCTGTAGCAACTCATACACAGGCAGTAACTAACGACACGTGTCTTTCTAAAACAGCCACCCACTTCCTCTATTCAGCTCTGAAATCTTTGTCATTTCGAAATCATTAGCTGGTGGATAACCATTCATGTCAAATCTCTCCCACTGTATTGCATCGTCTCACACAGGAATCCCTACCTCTTGACTGACCTTGCACCATCAGCTGGGACCAGGAGAAACTTCCTGGCCCCGAACTGGAAACAGTAGCCCTGTCTTAAATGCTGGCACAGTGCTCGCCATCACTTCTGCCATTCCCAGGACCCTGGACCTCAGTTATAGAATTAAAATTAATAGAATTCCTACAGTGTGGAAACAGGCCCTTTGGCCCAACAAGTCCACACCAACCCTCCGAAGAATAACCCACCCAGACCAATTCCCTACCCTATATTTACCCCTGATTAATGCACCTAACCTACACATCCCTGAACACTATGGGCAATTTACCATGGCCAATGCACATCTTTGGATTGTGGGAGGAAACCCATGCAGGCACGGGGAGAATGTGCAAACTCCACACAGACAGACACCCGAGACTGGAATCGAACCCAGGACCCTGGTGCTGTGAAGTAGCAGTGCTAACCATTGAGCCACCATGCTGCCTTTAGTGAGGTATTGAGCCCCAACTTGTCCACGGGATATTGTGCAGGTTTTGCTGTCTTTAGCTGGGCTGACAAGTGCTTGGTAACATTCTCACCTCACATTATCTCTGAAAGGAGACATTCTAACCATCATTCCTTGATATTCAATGGTGTTTTCTTTACCGAATCCATCACCATCATCATCCTGGAGGTTACCATTCACCAGAAACTCACGAGACTCACCACATAAACACAGTGACTACAAAAGCAGGTCAGAGACGAGAAATACTGTGCCAGGGACCTCACCTCCTGAGAGTTAAAGCCTGTGCATCTACAAGACACAAGTCAGGAGTGTGATGGAATACTCCTCACTTGCCTGGATGGGTGCAGCTCCAACAACACTGAAGAAGCTTGTCACCATCCACATCAAAGCAGCCACTTGATTATCACCACATCCAGGAACATCCATTCCCTCCACCACTGATGTTCAGTAGCAGCAGTGTGTACTATCTACAAGCTATACTTCAGAAATTCTCCAAAGATCCTCAGACAGCACCTTCCAAATCCATGACCACTTCCATCTAGAAGGACAAGGGCAGCAAATACATGAGAACACCACCCCCTGCAAGTTCCCCTCCAAGCCATTCACCATCCCAACTTGGAAATACGTCACCGTTCCTTCACTGTCGTTGGATCAAAACCTTGGAATTCCCTCCCTAAGGACATTGTGGGTCAATCCACAGCACATGGACCACAGCGGTTCAAGAAGGCAGCTCACCCCCACCTTCTCAAGGGGCAATTAGGGCCCAGCCAGCGACACCCACACCCCTTGAATGAATGATAAATGGAGGGCAATCATTCCTGCTCTGCTTCATGACTGATAAGAGCCCAGGGACTGCCTCGTTCATTCAGAACATTGGCTGAGGATATCTGATGTAAACCATTTGTCCCTCTAAGATATTCTTTCCCATTAATATTTGAAAACAATCATTGCCACTAACAGAAAGAATTGGTAAAGAATCTCTGCTTTACCATCTCCGTGCAGTGTATGTGCTTAAATCACTCCTACAATAATGGCTACACTTCAATGTTCAAGTGGCTCGGAAATATATTGAGCTGTTCTGAGATCATGGAAGGTGCTATTTAAATGCAAGTTCTTTTTTCTTTCTTCCTTTCACTCTCTGGAAGGCTCTCTATTAAGTTGTCAAGCTGTTTACCTGCCATTATCCGGTGGGAATTGGGCGTTGTTCTCCCAGCTGGTGAGGGGAACCGCAGAGGAGTTCCCAGAGAACTGGCATTGAGCCTACAGCCCTTAACATCATCAGCTCTCACAAAGAAAGAAACTTAATCCACTGCAGAGAATTTAAATGGGGACATGGATCAGGGAGTATACAGTCAGACCCAGGATAATCAGATGATTTCTTCTTGCTGCCTAGACAGGCCCTTTTCGAACATTGTACTTGTTGAGAAGTAAGAAACGACGTGTGTGCAGCAACTCCCATGAATAATTTATAGAATTGTACAGTAGAGAAGAGGCCTTTCAGCCCATTGAGTCTGTACTGACAAAAATACCCCCCCCCCCCCAGTTCCTCTTTCCTGAACTAGGCCCAAAACCTTGAATGCTATGACATTTCAATCCAATCCATTTCAATGTTATGTTCATCCAGGCGCTTTTTAAAGGTGGTGAGGTTCCTGACCCCTCCCAGACCATGCATTGCAGACCCCCACCCTCTGGGTGATAAAGGTTTCATCAAATCCCCTCCAACCTTCCTGCCTTTCACTGTAAAAGGGTGATGATCGCCAGAAAATGTGCCACTGTGGTATAAAGTGATGAATGTTCGCCAAGAGGCAGAGGGGAGCTCCCAAGCTCATCTTTAAACAAGTGAAATGCTGACACATGAATGAGAAATTGGAGTAGGCCATTCAGCCTCTGTCCTGCTATTTCAATGGGATCATGTCTGACTTGTACACGTTTTGAATTCCACATTTCCATCTTCCCCCAATAACTTTTGATTCCATTGTCTGACAAGAAACTATCCAAAATGTCCACCCTCTTCCTCAACCGAGGGTTCCCCAGCACTGTGGTTGAAAGGGCCATCAGCTGAGTTTGACCCATTTCCCGCACTCCAGCCCTTGCCCCCCTGCTCACCTCCCTCAGTAGCGATAAAGTCCCCCTTGTCCTCACCTCCCATCTCACCAGCATCCACATCCAGAGGATCATTAGCCACCATTTCCACCACTTCCAGCAGGATGCCATCACCAGACACATATTCTGGTGATGGTATTCTGTCCAGTCTGTCCACTTCCAATTGCCTAGTCATTCCAGCAATCAGTTTTCAATTAACTGCCCCATCTCTTTGAGGAATGCCCACGCTGAAGAAGTTTTGTTCTTCCTTCAGACAGTTATCTCTTTCACTGTGTGCATCTTTGTTGCTTTTCATTTCACTGCTGGTGTAACTACCAACATCCTTGCTCCCCCAGCACACCAACCTTCACACACACACACACACCTGTATAAGTGCTGTCCCTCCACACTTCACTTCAGGGCTGATGAAAAGTCATCTCGACTCAAAATGTTAGCTTGCTCTCCCTCCCCACGGACACTGACTGACCCACAGTGATCTCCAGCATTTGTTGTTTTCAGCTCAGATTCCAGTCTCTGCAGCAATTTGCTCCAATCAATCCAATAAACTGCCTCTGAATCACTGTCAATGCATCTACATCCTTCCTTAAGTAAGGAGACAAAAACTATGCAGAATATTCACCATGTCGTCTTGTCAATGCCCTGTAAATGTGAAGCATAATATCCTTATTTTTATGTTCAATTCCTCTCGTAATAACAGACTGCATATACTTAGCCTAATTCATTTCTTGCTCTACTCACATGCCAACTTTTTATGACTCATGTATTCCTGCCTATCAATAACGAAAGAAATTGAGGGTTTGCTTAAGAAAAAGAAAGAAGCATATGTTAGATATAGACAGGATTGATCGAGTGAGTCCTTAGAAGGAAGTAGGAGTATACTTAAGATAGAAATCAGGAGGTCAAAAAGGGAACATGAGATAACTTTGGCAAATAGAGTTAAGGAGAAACCAAAGGTTTCTTACAAATACATTAAGGACAAAAGCGTAACTAGGGAGAGAGTAGGGCCCCTCCAAGATCAGCATTTGTGTGGAGCTGCAGGAGATGAGGGAGATACTAAATGAGTATTTTGCATCAGTATTTACTGTGGAAAAGGACATAGAAGATATAGACTGTAGGGAAATAGATGGTGATATCTTGCAAAATGTCCAGATTACAGAGGAGGAAGTGCTGGATGTCTTGAAACAGGTAAAGGTGGATAAATCCCCAGGACCTGATCAGGTGTACCCGAGAACTCTGAGGGAAGCTAGAGAAGTGATTGCTGGGCCTCTTGCTGAGATATTTGTATCATCGATAGTCACAGGTGAGGTGCCGGAAGACTGGAGATTGGCAAACGTGGTGCCACTGTTTAAGAAGGGTGGTAAGGACAAGCCAGGGAACTATAGACCAGTGAGCCTGACCTCGGTGGTGGGCAAGTTGTTGGAGGGAATCCTGAGGGACAGGATGTACATGTATTTGGAAAGGCAAGGACTGATTAGGGATAGTCAACATGGCTTTGTGCGTGGGAATTCATGTCTCTCAAACTTGATTGAGTTTTTTGAAGAAGTAACAAAGAGAATTGATGAGGGTAGAGTGGTAGATGTGATCTATATGGACTTCAGTAAGGCATGTGACAAGGTTCCCTATGGGAGACTGTTTAGCAAGGTTAGATCTCATGGAATACAGGGAGAACTAGCCATTTGGATACAGATTTGGCTCAAAGGTAGAAGACAGAGGGTGGTGGTGGAGGGTTGTTTTTCAGACTGGAGGCCTGTGACCAGTGAAGTGCCACAAGGATCGGTGCTGGGTCCACTACTTTTCATCATTTATATAAATTATTTGGATGTGAGCATAAGAGGTACAGTTAGTAAGTTTGCAGATGACACTAAAATTGGAGGTGTAGTGGACAGCAAAGAAAGTTACCTCAGATTACAACAGGATGTGGACCAGATGGGCCAATGGGCTGAGAAGTAGCAGATGGAGTTTAATTCAAATAAATGCGAGGTGCTGCATTTTAGGAAAGCAAATCTTAGCAGGACTTATACACTTAATGGTAAGGTCCTAGAGTGTGTTGCTGAACAAAGAGACCTTGGAGTGCAGGTTCATAGATCCTTGAAAGTGGAATCGCAGGTAGATAGGATAGTGAAGAAGGTGTTTGATATGCTTTCCTTTATTGGTCAGAGTATTGAGTACAGGAGCTGAGAGGTCATGTTGCGGCTGTACTGGACATCGGTTAGGCCACTGTTGGAATATTGCAGGCAATTCTGGTCTCCTTCCTATCAGAAAGATGTTAGATTAGATTAGATTACTTACAGTGTGGAAACAGGCCCTTCGGCCCAACAAGTCCACACCGACCCGCCGAAGCGCAACCCACCCATAGCCCTACATTTACCCCTGACCTAACACTACGGGCAATTTAGCATGGCCAATTCACCTGACCCGCACATCTTTGGACTATGGGAGGAAACCGGAGCACCCGGAGGAAACCCACGCAGACATGGGAAGAACGTGCAAACTCCACACAGTCAGTCACCTGAGTCGGGAATTGAACCCGGGTCTCAGGCGCTATGAGACAGCAGTGCTAAAGGTTCAGAAAAGATTTACAAGGATGTTGCCAGGGTTGGAGGATTTGAGCTATAGGGAGAGGCTGAATAGGCTGGGGCTGTTTTCCCTGGAGCATCAGAGGCTGAGGGGTGGCCTTACAGAGGTTTATAAAATCATGAGGGGCATGGATAGGGTAAATAGGCAAAGTCTTTTCCCTGGGGTGGGGAAGTCCAGAATGAGAGGGTATAGGTTTAGGGTGAGAGGGGAAAGATATAAAAGGGACCTAAGGGGCAACTTTTTCACACAGAGGGTGGTAGGTGTATAGAATGAGCTGCCAGAGGATGTGGTGGGAACTGGTATAATTGCAACATTTAAAAGGCATCTGGATGGGTATATGAATAGGAAGGTTTTGGAGGGATATGGGCCGGGTGCTGGCAGGTGGGACTAGATTGGGTTGGGATAACTGGTCGCCATGGACGGGTTGGACTGAAGGGTCTGTTTCCATGCTGTACATCTCTATGACTCTCTGACTCTAAGTCAACAACTTCACATCTTGTCATGGAATCTCAGGGTAGACCGAGCTTTCATTTCATTTGAAAGATCACATGTCTGACAGTGTCACACCCCCTCAGCGCTGCACTTTAAAACCCATCATTTGTGGGATTTATTGCCCATCTCTAGTTGCCGTGAAGAGGATGGGGTGAGCTACCTTCTTGAACTGTTGCTGTCCACCTGTAGCCCACGATGCCCTGAGGGAATTCCAACATTTTGACACAGCAACTGTGAAGGAAAGGTGATATATTTCCAATCAAGTGTTTGGTGGCTTGGAGGGAACTTGCAGGGGGTGATGTTCCCATGTATTCCCATGTATTTACTGCCCTTGTCCTTCCAGATGGATGTGGTTCTGGGTTTGGAAGGTGCTGTCTGAGGATCTTTGGTGAATTTCTTCAGAGCATCTTGTAGGTAGTACACACTGCTGCTACTGAGTGTCGGTGGTGGAGGGAGGAGATGCTTGTGGATGTGGTGCCAAGCAAGCAGCTCTTTATCCTGGAACGTATTGAGCTTCTAGAGAGTTGTTGGGGCTTCACCGATCCGTGCAAGTGGGGAGTATTCCATCCCACTCCTGACTTGTACCTTGTTGATGGAGGCTGTGGGGAGTAAGACCTGAGTTAATTGCACAGTATTTCTAACCTCTGACCTGTTCTTGTAGCCACTGTGTTTCTGTGGTGAATTGAGTTTCTGGTGAATGGTAACCTCCAGGATGTTGATGGTGGTGGATTCAGGGATGGTAACACCATTGAATGTCAAGGGGCGGTGGTTAGATTGTCTGTTATGGGTGATGGTCATAGCCTGGCATTTGTGTGGTCTGAATGTTACTTGCCACCTGCCAGCCCAAGCCTGGATATTGTCCAGATTGTGTTTCATTTGAATATGGACTACTTCAGAAACTGAGGAGTCACGAATGGTGAGCATTGTGGAATTATTGGTGATCATCCCCACTTGGAGAGAAGGTCATCGATGAAACAGCTGAAGATGGTTGGGCCTCAGACACTACCCTGAGGAACTCCTGCAGAGATGGCCTGGACTTCCTGATGAAGGGCTTATGCTCGAAACGTCGAATTCTCTATTCCTGAGATGCTGCCTGGCCTGCTGTGCTTTGACCAGCAACACATTTGCAGCTGTGATCTCCAGCATCTGCAGACCTCATTTTTTACTGGAACTGAGATGGCTCTAACAACCATGACCATTTTCCGATGTGTCAGGTATGACTCCAACCATCAGAGAGTTTGTCCCCGAGACCCATTGATTCGTTTTTCTAGATCTCCTTGATGTCACATTCAGTCCAATGCAGCTTTGATGTTAAGGGCTGTCCCTCTCCCCTCCCCTCTGGAATTCAGCTCTGTATTGAAGGCTGTATTGAAGTCAGGAGCTGATTGGCCCTGGGGGATCCCAAACTGGGCGTCACTGAGCAGGTTATTGCTGAGCAGATGCTGCTTGATAGCGCTGTTGCTGACACCGTCCATCACTTTACTGATGATCGAGAGTAGACCGATGGGGCAGTAATTGACCGGGTTGGATATGTCCTGCTTTTTATGTACAGGAGATACCTGGCCAGTTTTCCACATTGTCAGGTAGATGTCAGTGTTGTAACTGGACTGGAACAGTTCGGCTAGAGGCGTGGCACGTTCTGGAGCACAAGTCTTCAGTACTATTGCTAGATTGTCGTCAGGGCTCATATCCTTTGCAGAATACAAGGTCTCCAAATGTTTCTTATTATCACGTAGAGTGAATCAAACTGGCTGAAGACTGGTATCTGTAACACTGGGGATTACTGGAGGAGCCCAAGATGGATCATCCACTTGGCATTTAAGGCTGAAGATTGTTGCAAAAGCTTTGTCTTCACAAGGACTTTGCGATGGTCTCTCTTCCCAATACTGTCAGGGACAGCTGTATCTGCAGCCGCACTGAGAGTTTTACTCTGAATGTTGTCCTCACATCTCTACCCTGGCATCTTGCACTTACTTGTCTATGAGACCACACTGTCCTTAGTTAGTTAGAATTTAGCAACAGATAAATTATGTTCACCTGCTCCTGAAGTGAGAGGTAACTGGATTCAATCTGGATCAGTCAATCTTTGTATTCAGGCTCAGTGTATGTGGCATGCTGAGAAGATAAACAGTTATTGACCATCCCCCATTGCTGTACAACATTTAGTACTTGAAAGAGTTATCTGACATCCCTCGATTAACTCCCTCTGTCAGGATCTGAAGGACAGCCCCTGGGAGGAGTTAATCAGACTGTATCACTTCTCCAGTATCTCCAGCCTGTGCTTCACTTGTCCTTAGTGTTAACAGCACAGAGCTAATGGAACAATCTGCATTTGCTCTCAAGTTGAATCTAATATCTTACAAGAGACAATAATGTATCTTAGATGTACTTTAACTAACTGCTAAGTAATAAACCTATGTCCCATCCATAGAGTCTACACTCAGCTCAGATGTCAAGGAGCATTCTTCCCCACAAGGTAGCAAGTGTGTGTTAGTGTGAGTGAATGTGAGGTCAAGTGTGTGTTAGTGTGAGTGAATGTGTGATCAAGTGTGTGTTTGTGTGAGTGAATGTGAAATCAAGTGTGTGTTTGCGTGAGTGAACGTGAGATCAGGTGTTTGTGAAAGTGAATGTGAGATCAAGTGTGTGTTTGTGTGAGTGAATATGAGATCAAGTGTGTGTATGAGTGAATGTGAGATCAAGTGTGTGTTTGTGTGAGTGAGTGTGAGATCAAATGTCTGTTTGTGTGTGTGAGTGTGAGATCAAGTGTGTGTTTGTGTGAATGAATGTGAGATCAAGTGTGTGTTTGTGAAAGTGAATGTGAAATCAAATGTGTGTTTGTGTGAGTGAGTGAGTAAATGAATGAGTGCATGTGTGCAATTGAGAGTGAGTGTGTGTGACAGAGAGTGCATGTATATGTGAGCGTGAGTGTGTATGGGAGAATGAGTGCATGTATGTGTGTGTGAATGAGTGTGTGTGAGAGAATGTATGTGAGAGTGAGTTTGTATGGTGATAGGGAGTGAGTGTGTATGGTGAGAGTGAGTGTGTGTGAGTGTGTATGTGAGAGTGAGTGTGTGTATTTTTGTGGTTAGTGAGTAGTATTTATAAACTACAGCTTTCACCCAGAGTCAATCTGCTCACTGTCCTCCACAAAGCTGTCGCAGAGTTAGCACTGGGTAAGGTTCTGATCTCTGAGGATCCTGAAAGGAACTGCTAAGGAACAAGAAATAGACAAGTAAAAAGAGTTCTCTAATTTCAACATTAACCTAGTAAGGTTTAAGGTTAAAGCACCTACTTACATGTCACATGGTTATTACTGCTGCAGTCACACCTTTACCTGGAATGAACAATTCTCAGAGATACACGTCAGTCAATAACTATTCACTCATTTCATACTTCAGGGGTTTCTCACTCAAACATGTCACACACACACACACACACACACACACACGCACACACACTCACACACATACACGCACACTCAGACACAGTCAGACGCACACACCCACTCACACAAACGGGGAGATACACTCACAGACATATTCACACACGTAGACACACACGCGTAAAACCCACAGAGTCTCACACAGAAACACTCATATACACACACACACACATATACTCTCATACACAAACCTGTCATATTCACACACACTCATACTCACATTCACATACTCTGACACACACATGTTCTCAGATTCACACACAATCTAATGCTTACACACATACTCACATTAAACATTGATTAGATTAGATGAGATTACCTACAGTGTGGAAACAGGCCCTTCAGCCCAACAAGTCCACACCGACCCTCCGAAGAGCAACCCACCCAGACCCATTTTCCCTCTGACTAATGCACCCAACAAGTATGGGCAATTTAGCATGGCCAATTCACCCTGACATGCACATCTTTGGACTGTGGGAGAAAACCGGAGCACCCGGAGGAAACCCACGCAGACACGGGGAGAATGTGCAAACTCCACACAGACAGTCACCCATGGCTGGGATTAAACCTGGGACCCTTAGTGCTGTGAGGCAGCAGTGCTAACCACTGAGCCACTGTGCCGCCCCATGGTGTCAGATTCACTGTCATATACACACTTATGTTCTCATGCACACAACTCTCAAAGTCACACTCACACTCTTCAGTCACAAACATACTCTAATATTCACACACACCTGGTCTCACAAAAACACACACTCTCACAGCAACAGACCTGTCCCCACCAGTACTGTACCCCAGTGTTATACAGTAACAGACCTGTCCCCGCTGGTACTGTACCTCAGTGTTATACAGTGACAGAGCTGTCCCCACCAGCAATGTACCCCAGTGTTATACAGAGACAGACCTGTCCACACCAGTACTGTACCCCAGTGTTATACAGAGACAGACCTGTCCCCACCAGTACTGTACCCCAGTATTATACACTGACAGACCTGTCCACACCAAGTACTGTAACCCAGTATCATACAGCAACAGACCTGTCCACATCAGTACTGCACCCCAGCAGTATACAATGACATACCTGTCCCACTGGTCCTGTACATCTGTGTTCAGTTAGTGCGGTATTCAGTGTGTCAATGAGGTTAGTGGTTAAGTTGAATATTCAAAACATGATCTTTGGAGATGGTTCCAGTTTATAAATAACTAAGTGAATTTATATTCAAGAACAGCTGATTAATATTCTGCTGACTGCAATAAACAAGAGGCTGAAACACACAGCCGATTGTAACATATACTCCACCAACTGCCATTCCCACAACAGCCGTATCCATCCCATGATCTCAGTATATAAACTGCACTTGATCTAACCTGGTGACAGCTTTACACCTACAATACAAATAACTGCAGCTTGGGCTGAATTCTTTCTAACAATTCGAACCTGTGCAGTTTTTGAAACGGCCCCAGTTGGAAATGGTCCAGTTACTGAACTGCCCACAGTTAGTTCATGCAGAGTCCTCACAGAGAGTCAGTAACTGACTAGGAGGGAGTGAGTAATTGGCCAACAGAGAGTGAGTAATTGACCAGCAGGGAGTGTGGAACTATCCAGCAGAGAGTGTGGAACTGACCAGCAGAGAGTGTGGAACTGACCAGCAGGGAGTGTGGAACTGATCAGCTGGGAGTGTGGAACTGACCAGCAGAGAGTGTGGAACTGACCAGCAGGGAGTGTGGAACTGATCAGCTGGGAGTGTGGAACTGACCAGCTGAGAGTGTGGAACTTTCCAGCAGAGAGTGTGGAACTGACCAGCAGGGAGTGTGGAACTGACCAGCAGGGAGTGTGGAACTGATCAGCAGTGAGTGTAGAACTGATCAGCTGGGAGTGTGGAACTGACCAGCAGATACTGTGGAACCTACCAGCGGAAAGTCAGTAACTGAGAAGCTGAGGGTGAGGAACTGACCAGCAGAGAGTGAGTAATTGTCCAGCAGGAAGTAATTCACCAGCAGGGAGTGAGTAATTGCCCAGCAGGGAGTCAGTAATTGACCAGGATGGAATGAGTAATTGCCCAACAGACAGCGAATAATTGCCCAGCAGGGAGTGAGTATTTGCCCAGCAGGGAGTAAATAATTAACTAGCAGGGAGTAAGTGCCCAGCATGGGGTGAGTAATTGCCCAGCAGGGAGTGAGTAATTGACCAGCAGGGAGTGAGTAATTCTCCAGCAGGGAGTGAGTAATTACCCAGCAAGGAGTGAGTAATTGCCCAGCAGGGGGTGAGTAATTGCCCAGCAGGGAGTGTGTAATTGCCCAGCAGAGAGTGTGTAATTGCCCAGCAGGGGGTGTGTAATTGCCCAGCAGAGAGTGTGTAATTGCCCAGCAGAGAGTGTGTAATTGCCCAGCAGGGGGTGAGTAATTGCCCAGCAGAGAGTGTGTAATTGCCCAGCAGGGGGTGAGTAATTGCCCAGCAGAGAGTGTGTAATTGCCCAGCAGGGGGTGAGTAATTGCCCAGCAGAGAGTGTGTAATTGCCCAGCAGAGAGTGTGTAATTGCCCAGCAGGGGGTGAGTAATTGCCCAGCAGAGAGTGTGTAATTGCCCAGCAGAGAGTGTGTAATTGCCCAGCAGAGAGTGTGTAATTGCCTGTCAGGGAGTGAGGGAGTTCACACACTCTGCTATTTGGAATTTTAGTTAATGTACAACGTCCCCCACAGGAAAGCTTTAAGCTGATGTTGGCTGAATGCCCATTCCTACCTTGTTGCTGGCCCCTCCCCACTGCCAGGCCCACGCTTTCCAGCACTCAACACACAAGCATCCTCCCATGCACAGAATGATCCCATCCTACCACTGGGTCAAGTGATGTCCCCAACATTGGAGCTGAATTCCTGATCTCATAGTCTCTCTAACACCAGTAAAGAATTCCCTAATCAGGCTTTAAATTCCACTTAGGATCTGTAAGGGACTTCCAGCCGCCAAGGACAGATTAAATCTAGACAAGTAGATAAGTTACTGTCCCAGGCCCAACCATCTCCAGCTGCTTCATCAATGGCCTCCCCTCCACCATAAGCTCATATGTGGAGATGTTTGTTAGATTGGAACAATGTTCAGTACTATTTCCCACTTCTCAGTTACTGCCAACAATTCATGTCTTTATACAGCCAGACATGGACAATATCCAGGCTAGTGCTGAAACATGGCAAGTAACATTCATGCCACACAAATAGAAAGCAATGACCACTTCCAATAAAAAAAATTCCCTTTGACATTCTGAAAACTCCACTATCAACATCCTGGAGGTTACAAGAAGCACGGGAGCAAAGCACCTTAGGTATCATCTTCAAACCCTCGAACCTTTCCATCTAGAAGGACAAGGGCAGCTGACACAGGGAACACCACCCCCTGCAGGTTCCTCTCCAAGCCACTCACCAGCCTGACTCGGAAATGTATCACTGTTCCTTAACTGTCGCTAGGTCAAAATCCTAGAATTCCCTCCTTTACAACGTTGTGGATCTACCCAAACCTCATGGACTGCAGTGGTTCAAGGAGGCAGACCTTCAACGCCTATTCAAGGGCAGCGAGGGATGGGCAATAAAGCTTGCACCAGCCAGAGATCTCCACAATCCACCTGACTTTAAATAAGACCTTACACAGCAACAGCACAGTAATCACAGTAACAACAGTAATCACATCAACAACAGTAATCACAGTAACAACAGTATTCACATCAACAACAGTAATCACAGTAACAGCAGTAATCTCAGTAACAGCAGTGATCACAGCAACAACAGTAATCACAGCAACAACAGTAATCACAGTAACATCAGTAATCACATCAACAGCAGTAATCACAGTAACAGCAGTAATCTCAGTAACAGCAGTAATCACAGTAACAACTGTAATCACATCAACAACAGTAATCACAGTAACAACAGTATTCACACCAACAACAGTAATCTCAGTAACAGCAGTAATCACAGCAACAACAGTAATCACAGCAACAACAGTAATCACATCAACAGCAGTAATCACAGCAACAGCAGTAATCACAGTAACAGCAGTAATCTCAGTAACAGCAGTAATCACAGCAACAACAGTAATCACATCAACAGCAGTAATCACAGCAACAGCAGTAATCACAGTAACAGCAGTAATCACAGCAACAACAGTAATCACAGCAACAACAGTAATCACATCAACAGCAGTAATCACAGTAACAGCAGTAATCTCAGTAACAGCAGTAATCACAGCAACAACAGTAATCACAGCAACAACAGTAATCACATCAACATCAGTAATCACAGTAACAACAATAATCACATCAATAGCAGTAATCACAGTAACATCAGTAATCACATCAACAGCAGTAATCACAATAACAACAGTACTCACATCAACAACAGTAATAACAGTAATCACAGTAACAGCAGTAAGTGCAGTAACAGTAGTAATCACAGTAACAGCAGTAATTGTAGTAACAGCAGTAATCGCAGTAACAGCAGTGATCACAATACCAGCAGTAATTATAGAAACAGCAGTAATCACAGCAACAGCAATAAATACAGTAATAGCAGTAATCACAGTAACATCAATAATCAAAGTAATAGCAGTAATCACAACAACAGCAGTAATCGTAGAAACAGCAGTAAGTGCAGTAACAGTAGTAATCACAGTAACAGCAGTAATCACAGTATCAGCAGTAATTACAGCAACAGCAGTAATCATAGAAACAGCAGTAAATGCAGTAACAGTAGTAATCACAGTATCAGCAGTAATCACAGCAACAGCAGTAATCATAGAAACAGCAGTAAGTGCAGTAACAGTAGTAATCACAGTAACAGCAGTAATCACAGTATCAGCAGTAATCACAGCAACAGCAGTAATCATAGAAACAGCAGTAATCATAGAAACAGCAGTAAGTGTAGTAACAGTAGTAATAGCAGTAATCTCAGTAACAGTAGTAATCACAGCAACAGCAGTAATCACAGTAACAACAGTAATCTCAGTAACTGAAGTAATTACAGCAACAGCAGCAATCATAGAAACAGCAAGTGCAGTAACAGTAGTAATCAAAGTAACAGCAGTAATCACAGTATCAGCAGTAATCACAGTATCAGCAGTAAGTGCAGTAATAGTAGTAATCACAGTAACAGCAGTAATCTCAGTAACAGTATTAATCACATTAACAGCAGTAATCACAGCAACAGTCTTGTATGACTCTTCTCAAAACTATTAGACGTGAAACGTTAATGCTGTGTCTGTCACCACAGATGATGGCAGACCTGCTGAGTATCTCCAGCATTCTCTGTTAGTTTCAGATTTTCAGCATCTGCAGGAATTTGCTTTTATTCAAGGTCAGATTTCAGTTCCTCCACCAATCTGCAGCTTGCGCCCTAAGTTGATCCCTGAGTTGAGTGACTTACATCCACACTCCTGATCTGCCATAGCCTCGATTGGAAACAATTTGTACTTGTTTTCCACTTCCTGCATCGTCTTGCCCTCCCTTTATCTGTAATCTCTGATCCCATGTCTCAGACCTCCACGCTTGGCCAGTTCTGACTACTTGAGTATCCCCAAGATTTACTCACTCAATCCCCCCTCCTTCCTCAATTCTTTTTTTCCCTCTTGCACCCCTCTTCCCAACCCATCCCATCCCTGCACCACCCCCCCCCCCCCTTGCCACACACTGACTGAGTAGATGCAGAGCACTGTACAGTGTGTTGGCCTTGATCAGCAGCTTGTTGAATCAGTGTTAGATTCTGAAGTGTGAGCAGTGGATGGACAGAAACAGCTGAGCTTTTATTGTTGGTCTTGAGGAGACAGCAGTGTCTGATATTGTGGAATTTATTGCACTCCAGGGGAACATTGTATAGATCAGGGACAATCCACATCAGTGTTGTCATTCAAGGATTTGTTTCCTGCTGGCACGATGATTGTAGCAGATGCTTTCTCTGACTGGGAAGAAGCTACAGAGGGAAAACAAACTGAAGCTGGGATATTTACAGCTATTTACTTGATTGTAAATTTAATAAATCCACTTCTGACATGAAGAGTTTCTTCGACAGCTGAGATCAGACTGTGTTTAATGAGCTTGTTCAGTTAATGAGTCCCTCCCTGTCCAGTGTTCACTTGCATCAGCTAATGTCAAGAACCCAACTCATCAAAGGAAAGGCTTCAATTTACATTCTGTTTTTCAATCACACAAGACACTGAGAAAGCACATCACAGCCAATTACAGGTTTGTGAAGTGCTCTGAGTTTGACAATGAGGCAGCCTAACCATGCATAACAAGTGCCCATTAGAACTGCCCAGTAACTGTGTGATGCTAATTAATAAATACTGGTCAAATATTCTTGATCTCCTTTGCAGAGTTGTCATAGAACGTTTTAGCCTTCCAGTTGAGAGCGTTTGTTTAACAGAGTTGAAGAGTGTGGCGCTGGAAAAGCACAGCTGGTCAGGCAGCATCCGAGGAGCAGGAGAATCGGCATTTCGAGCATAAGCCCTTCATCAGGAATGAGGGGGTGGCACAAGGGGGCTGAGACATAAATGGGAGGGGGTGGATTTTCCTTAGAATCCTCCCACTTCCTCCAGACCAAAGGGGTAGCCATGGGCACCTGCATCGGCCCCAGCTACACCTGCCTCTTTGTCGGGTACGTGGAACAGTTCATCTTCCACAGTCACACCAACACCATTCCTCACTTTTTCACTGCTACATTGACGGCTGTATCAGCACCACGTCCCACGAGGTGGTTGAACAGTTCATCAATTTCACAATTCCACCCTGACCTCAAGTTCACCAGGACCATCTCAGATACCTCCCTCCCCTGCCTGGACCTCTCCATCATCATCTCCAGTGACCGACGTAACATAGACATCTACTATGAACCCACAGACTCCTACAGCTACCCGGATTACACCTCCTTCTACCCTGCCTCCTGTAAAAATGCCATCCCTTATTCCCAATTCCTCCGTCTCCATCGTATCTGCTCCTAGGAGGACCAATTCCATCACAGAACACACCAGATGGCCTCCTTCCTTAGAGACCGCAATTTCCCTTCCCACGTGGTTGATGATGCCCTACAATGCATCTCATCCACGTCCTGCACCTCTGCCCTTGAACCCCACCCCTCTAACCTCAACAAGGACAGAACACCCCCTGGTCCTCACCTTCCACTGACCAACCTCCAGATACATTGCATCATCCTCCGCCATTTCAAACACCTACAAACAGACACCATCAGAGATATATTTCCCTCCCCACCCCATCTGCTTTCCGTAAAGACCATTTCCTCCATGATTCCCTCATCAGGTCCTCATCCCCCACCCTCCACTCCAGCACCTTCCCCTGACACTGCAACAGGTCTAATTTCTGCTCCCAAACATCCTCCCCCTCCCCCCTCCCCCCTCCTTCCCTCCCCCACCTCCGTCCAAGGCCCCAAAGGAGCATTTCACATCCGACAGAGATTTACCTGTACTTCCACACACCTCGTCTACTGTGTCCATCGCTCTCAATGTGACCTCCTCTACATTGGGGATACAGGACGCCAACTTGTGGAACATTTCAGGGAACATCTCTGGGACATTTGCACTAACAACCCCAACACCCTGTGGCCAACCACTTAAACTCCCCCTCCCACTCCGCCATGGACAAGCAAGTCCTGGGCCTCCTCCACCACCAAACTCTAACCACCCAACACCTTGGAACCTCACCTCCCACCTTGCAACCCTCCAACCACATGGGATCAATGTGGATTTCACCAGTTTCCCTATTTCCCATCTCACCCAACTTATCCCATATCCAACCTTCCAACTTGGCACTGCCCTCATGACCTGTCCCTACCTGTCTGTCTTCCTTTCCATCTATCCCCTCCACCTTCCTCTCTGACCTATCACCTTCGCCCCCACCTCCATCTACCTCCATCATATTCTCAGCTACCTTTCCCCCAGCCCCATGCCCCTCCCATTTACCTTTCAGCCTCCTTGGGCCACCCCCTCATTCCTGATGAAGGGCTTATGCCCGAACCATCGATTCTCCTGCTCCTCAGATGCTGCCTGACCTGCTGTGCTTTTCCAGCGCCACATTCTCAACTCTGATCTCCAGCATCTGCAGTCCTCACTTGCTCCTTTGTTTAACATTTAATTGCACAGTTTGATGCCTAAAGGGATTATCAGAGACTGTGGTAAGGTCCTGGGAACCTGGGTTTGAATCTTAACATGGCAGATGGTGGAATGTGAATAGAAATCTGGAATTTATATACTAACAATGACCATGAATCCATTGTCAATTGTCGGGGGAAAAAAACCATCCAGTTCACTTATATCCTTTATAAATTGTCATCCTTACCTGGTCTGACCTTTACGTGACTCCAGACCCACAGCAATTACCCTCTGGGTAATTAGGAATGGACACTGAAAGCTGTCTAGTAGACAGCAAAGAAGATTAACTCACAGCACAACAGGAACTCAATCAGATGGGCTAATGGGCTGAGGAGTGGCAGATGGAGTTTGATTTAGATAAATGTAAGGTGCTGCTTTTGGAAAGACAAATCAGGGCAGGATTTATGCACTTAATGGTAAGGTGCTAGGGAGTGTTGCTGAACAAAGAGATCTTGGAGTGCAGGTTCATAGCTCCTTGAAAGTGGAGTCGCAGGTAGACGATGGTGGGCTTTTGGTGCGCTTGTCTTTATTGGTCAGGCATTGAGTATCAGAGTTCAAAGGTCATGTTATGATTGTACAGGACATTGGTTAGGCTACTTTTGGAATACTGCGTTCAATTCTGGTCTCCCTGCTATAGGAAAGATGTTATTAAACTTGAAAGGGTTCAGAAAAGATGTAAAAGGATATTGTCAGGGTTGGAGAGTTTGAGCTGTAGGGAGAGCCTGATTAGGTGGGGGCATTTTCCCTGGAGCATTTGAGGCTGAAGGGTGACCCATATAGAAATTTATAAATTCATGAGGGACATGGATAGGGCGAATAGTCAAGGTCTTTTTCCCAGGGTAGGGGAGCCCAGAACTAGAGGGCATAGGTTTGGGGTGAGAGGGAAAAGATTTAAAAGGGACCCAAAGGGCAACTTTTTCACACAAAGGGTGGTATGTGTATGGAATGAGCTGCCAGAGGAAGTGGTGGAGGCTGGTATAGTTACAACATTTAAAAGGCACCTAGATGGGTATATGAATAGGAAGGGTTTGGAGGGATATGGGCAAAGTACTTACAATTAGGACTAGATTAATTTAGGATATTTGGTCAGCATCAGCGTGGAAAGATTGAACTAAAGGGGCTGTTTCTGTGCTGTACATCTCTAAGACTCTATAACCAGTGATGCTGAGATCCTGTGAATGAATCAAAGAGAATTATTTTAAAATACTGTGTCCTGCAATCAGACAACGTGACATGGGGCTGCATGGGAGGGAGACTTTCTCTTGCTCTTTTCACCTGGTATTTCATAAATCTGTCTTCTAAACGGTCTTTCAGTATTTTATTGAAATTTCCCTCATGCACGCAGTCCACTCTGCCGTTCATTGCATTTCACCAAAGGATACAGAATGATTAATGATTAGCTGTGATACAGAAATATAATTATCAAAATCAAGTTACCTGATAATTGGATTTGTAATCTTTGTTGGATATAACAAAGTCTATCAGGAAGGAAAGTCAATTTCTAATTCTCTTCCAGTGCATTGTAGATTCTACCCAGCTGTGTTGTAGGGGGAGGCTAGATCAATGCTGACTGCTTTGTATATTGACTCATGGGGAGTGGGTGCAGATTGGAGCAGATGGAGGGAGCTGCCTTCCTGAATCGTTGCAGTCCATGTGCTGTTCAGACTTTTGTTACAACTGAGAGGTTTGCTATTTCAGAGGGCAACCAGACTGCTGTGGTAATGAAAACAACTTAATGCTGGAGAAACTCAGCAGGTCCAGCAGCAGAGAAACACAGTTAACATTTCAAGCCTGTTAGAACTCTCCTTTCAAAGACTGGGAAGCTTGTCTTTCTTTCACATGGATTTGTGCATCACACTCCACACAGCTCTATTCCCCTCCTCACTGATGAGTCACATCCAGGCGTGGGGGGGAGGGGAGTGGGGAAGGGGCTGCCGAGGGGATGGGGGCATGGCAGTGCACTAGTTCTTTTTTATTTTGATGGCCCACCGTTATATCACTCAAGTAAACCTCTCAACAGGTAACCATTTACAAGCACTGATGCCCCAGGGAGCGGGAGAGAGACTGCAAAAAGAGAAAAAAAGGACAGGGGACGAAGAGACGGAGAGGGCTAAATTCAAACGGAGTTGAAGGGGAGGGTACTGGGACACCACGTTCCACCGGGGCACAAATGAAGCCGTGAAAGAGGAGACAAGTAGATAGGAACTACAACCCCCTCCACAGCACGCTGCCTGGGCCTGTACATAGCTGGGGAACTGATTTGCACATACTTGCCTGAACCATTTCCTAATTAGTATCAGCTTCTCTTAAACACAACTGAAGCATTGACATTCCATTCCCCCAGCAGGGGCCAGGCAGCAGGGGCCAGGCAGCAGGCTGTGCAATGAAACGACAAACTGCAGATGCTGGGGATCTGAAACAAACGCATTCATTGCTGGAAAATCTCGACAGATCTGGCAGTGTCTGTGGAAAGAGGAACGGAGTTAATGTTTTGGATCCGATGACCCTTCGTCTGAAGGGTTGGGCTCAGCAGATTGAGGAAGGTCTTTAGACCCGACTGCCTGCCTCTCTTCCCTAGTTATGTCCACACACACGTGTCACCGAGTCACAGAGTCATAGAGTCATAGAATATGCTGCCCGAGGAAGTGCTGGAGGCTGGTACAAAAAGCATCTGGATGGGTATATGAATAGGAAGGGCTTGGAGGGATATGGGCCAAGTGTTGGCAGGTGGGACTAGGCCAGAACAGGATGTCTAGTCAGAGCAGACAGGTTGGACTGAAGGGTCTGTTTCCGTCCCTCTGTGTGAGTAAGTCGCCCCTTACATCCCTTTTAAATCTTTCCCCTCTCACCCCAAACCTATGCCCTCGAGTTTTGGACCCCCCTACCCTGGGAAAAAGACCTTGCCCTGATGAAAGGCTTTTGCCCGAAACGTTGATTTTCCTGCTCCTCGAATGCTGCCTGACTGGCTATGCTTTTCCAGCACCGCTCTAATGTAGACTTGTCTATTCACGCTATCCATGCCCCTCGTGACTTTATAAACAATAAGGTCACTCCCTCAGCCTCTGACACTCCAGGGAAAACAGCCCCAGCCTAATCAGCCTCCATAACTTTACTGAGAATCTGAGTCAAAGGCAGGCCAGACTGGTTAAGGTTGGCAGATTTTCTCTCCTGAAGGATAGGAATGGACCATCTGATTTTCACAACAATGATAGTTGTTTTGGTTACCATCACTGAGACTAGCTTTATGTACCAGAATGATTAATTGAACTTAAGTTCCACCAGCTGCCTCATGAGATTTGAACCCACATTCCCAGAACAGTCAGCTGCCTTCTACTTCAGTAACATTGAGAATATTCCAACACACAACAAAACATGGTGGCAACAGATAGGGTAAAAAGAAACATTAAAGTCAGCACCTGAAGTGCTGGGGTGGCGTGTGCACTGCTGCCTAACTGCACCAGGGACTCAGGATTGATGCCAGCCTCAGGCAACTTATCTGGGCAGAGTTTGCATATTCTCCCCGTGACTGCGTGGGTTTCCTCCGGGTGGTCCAGTTTCCTCCCACAGTCCAAAGACGTGCAGGTCAGGGTGAATTGGCCATGCTAAATTGCACATAGTGTTCAGGGATGTGTAAGTTAGGTGCATTAGTCAGGGGTAAATGTAGAGTAAAAGGGGAATGGGTTTGGGTGGGACACTCTTCAGAGGGTTGGTGTGGACTTGTTGGGCCAAATGGCCTGTTTCCACACTGTAGAGGTTCTATTCTATGAAGTGAGTCAGAACATTAAAGCTCAAACCCTCCAACCCCTGCAAGATCCTTGAGAATCTCTTCTGAATCGTTTCAAGTTTCACAACATCCTTCTGAATTGAAGGACAGTGAGTGCGTAGTGCTTACTGCAAGACCTGGGGCTCTCTGTAACTGGTGGAGATCTTTTTAATTCAATTCTGTTAAGTTTGCTCTGGTTTTGTTTTGTGACAGTGTCACTGCAAGGACTGTCAGCTGGTTACATATTTAATTTAGTTGATTTAATTTTTAAAAATAGTTTGCTGATTTAATCCTCACAATATTTGTAAGTCTGCATGGTCTGTTTCTGGGCTGTGTGTGTGTACAAAACACAAACAAAGGTCATAAACTCTAGCCCTGTATTTAAGCATGTAATTGTCTGTCAGTCACAGCGTGAGGGCTGTGTTGTTTGAGATGCTGAATCAAACATCAAGTAAATATACAAGACTTCTCAGTTCAAGAAGGCAGATCATTACCATCTTCTCATGGGGCAACTGGGGAAGCTCAATAAATTCTGGCCCAGCTGACAGTGCCCATGTCCTGTGACAGAATGTTTAAAAATCTATGGCAATGTTTTAAGAGCAGGTAATCTGCCCTGGGTTCCTGGGCCAACATTTACCCGATCTGCCAGCAAACACAATTAACCCACCATTTCTCTCATGCCTGCTTGTGGAATCATACTGTGCACAAATTGATTGCTGTGGTCTCCAACTGAGAACGCATTTCTCCGCCATCTCTCGGCATGAAGAGCAAATCGTTAGCACTGAGGCCATAAGAAAGAGATGTCCCAAAGCAGGTGAGAGATTCCTCTCTGAGTAACCAGAGACTTGATAACTTGTGATTTCCTTTCCCCCAGGTCTATTCCTTGCCAGCGTTGTATTTCACACGTTCTACCTGGGTTTTGAGCCCGAGATGTGTTGACTGGCTGGGTCAGGACTGCAATCACAAGGGAACTGTACCTTTTCCCTGCAGAATAACAACATTGAGTTACCCAGGGAAGAGCTGTGCAGTCTTTATTCTTTTGTTCCTGAGCCCTGGAAGGGTTCCAGTGTCTGCCACTTAGCTCATGAGTGAGACATTGTACAGGCAGGTCTAAACTGGGGAGAAAATGGATTTTGTTTTGAGATTTGTATGATGGGTGAGTAGAGATGCCCAGCAGACCGCCTGCAGCACTGTGACAGAGAGAGTTGGTGAATTCTCCCTGGTGCCTGGACCAAATATTCAATCTTCGAGGAGAAAGTGAGGACTGCAGATTCTGGAGATCAGAGCTGAAAATGTGTTGCTGGAAAAGCGCAGCAGGTCAGGCAGCATCCAAGGAGCAGGAGAATCAACGTTTCGGGCATGAGCCCTTCTTCAATCCTCATTCAACATCACTGAAACACTGGATTCAAAACGGTAACTCTGCTGTTTCCTCTCTCTCAAAGTATGTGGTGTTGGAAAAGCACAGCAGGTCAGGCAGCATCTGAGGAGCAGGAGAATCAACATTTCAGGCATAAGCCCTTCATTTCTGATGAGGAGCTTAGGCCCGAAATGTCGATTTTCCTGTTTCTCGGATGCTGCCTGACCTGCTGTGCTTTTCCAGCACCACACTCTTTGACTGTGATCTCCAGCAGCTGCAGTCCTCACTATCTCCCAGTTTTCTCTGTCTGCAGGGTTTCTGCAACATTTGTTGTTTTTATTAATCTGATCACTGTCTCTGGGATCTTCCTGTGTGCAAAGTGCCTGACAATTTTTTTTCCCTACAGCACAACAGTAAGTACACGTAGTCACCAGAGTCAAAGTGGACCACAGAGATGATGTGGAGGTGTCAGTGTTGGACTGGGGCGTACAAAGTTAAAAATCACACAACACCTGATGACAACCCCCTGATGAAGGAGCGTCGCTCCGAAAGCTAGTGCTTCCAATTAAACCTGTTGGACTGTAACCTGGTGTGTGATTTTTAACTTTGGACCACAGAGAGAAATGGTTTAACCTGAGCGAGACCAAAGCAAAGAGAACAGGGAGAGGTTGAGAAGGAGAGTCCTTCATGATAACCTCAGCTGGTGCACAATTTGAATCCACACTGTCAACTTTACTCTGCAATGCAAACCAACCATCCAGCCAACTGAGCTAGTCAACCCTGTAAGCACCTCACTAATGGAAACGTATTTCAGGACGATGTGAAATGGCCTTTCCGAATTGTTCTGTTTGTCGCGTTAACAGCTCCCTCTCCTGGGGATTCCAGCTTTAAACCCCTGAAAGACGAGAGACCGAATCCAGCATTGACAATTAAACGGTTAATGTCACCATAATGACACGGCAGCATCTGCGTTGTGTTTCAACTGCACAGGCTTGGCTTTCCAGCTCCCTCATAAACTTGTCGAAAACAGGACAACAATCAGGGAGCAGCCTCACAGTGCCAAGTTCAGAGACTGTTTTCAAACTCTGCACCTCCCATATTCCTGACACAAAAATAATGAGCAGGTTGTGGGCGAGGGGAGGGGCATATACCAGAATATAAACCAAGTCACAATTAAAAAACAAGGGGAGCCTCCAGTAACCCCCCTGCAGTACCACCCCCATGACCCCCCACCGTGGTTTCCAGGTCCAGAGCACCAACACTCTGCTCTCGCCCTGCCCTCTCTCTTCACTCCAACAGGGATATTCTACCCCCAGCAGTCACAAACCACCCACCCTCCCTCCCGCCTTCGCTCACCATCATTCAGAGACAAATTAACAACTACCTACACAGTTCCTCATTTCTCGTTTAATGGCTCAATTTCTAATTATTTCTCATGGTGGTCGTCCGAATTGTCTTGGGCTGTTTTATTTAAAATGCAGCGTGTCACCAGAAAGATCTTCACAGAAGCAAAGCAAGACACAACAGGGAGACATATACGCTGTACCCCACTCCAACATCACTCACTGTACACCAACAACAATACACTGTACCCAAACCCGCGTACACACTGCAGACCATCCCAACAACACTCACTCTCCCAAGAACACTCGCTGGACCCCAACATACATCCCAACAACACACTTACTCCACCCTGTCTAATACTCCAACACACTCACACCACCCTGTCTAATACTCCATCACACTCACACCATCCTGTCTAATACTCCAACACACTCACACCACCCTGTCTAATACTCCATCACACTCACACCATCCTGTCTAATACTCCAACACACTCACACCACCCTGTCTAATACTCCATCACACTCACACCATCCTGTCTAATACTTCAACACACTCACACCACCCTGTCTAATACTTCAATAACGCACTTACTCCAGCCTGTCTAATACTCCAACAAAACACTCACTCCAGCCTGTCTAATACTTCAACAACACACTTACTCCACCCAGTCTAATACTCCAACAAAACACTCACTCCAGCCTGTCTAATACTCCAACACACTCACAACACCCTGTCTAATACTCCAACAACACACGGACTCCACCCTGTCTAATACTCCAAAACACTCACACCACCCTGTCTAATACTCCAACAAAACACTCACTCCAGCCTGTCCAATATACCAACACACTCACAACACCCTGTCTAATACTCCAACACGCTCACAACATCCTGTCTAATACTCCAACACGCTCACAACACCCTGTCCAATACTCCAACATGCTCACAACATCCTGTCTAATACTCCAACAACACATTCATTCCACCCTGTCTAACACTCCAACAACACACCTACTCCACTGTGTCTAATACTCCAACACAATCACACCACCCTGTCTAATACTCCAACACACTCACACCACCCTGGCTAATACTCTAACAACACACTCACTCCACCCTGTCCAATACTCCAACACACTGACCCCACCCTGTCTAATACTCCAACAACACACTTACTCCACTCTGTCTAATACTCCAAGCCACTCACACCACCCTGTCTAATACTCCAACACACACCACCCTGTCTAATACTCAACAACACACTTACTCCACTCTGTCCAATACTCCAACCCACTCACACCACCCTGTCTAATACTCCAACACACTCACACCACCCTGTCTAATACTCCAACACACTCACTCCACCCTGGCTAATACTCTAACAACACACTCACTCCACCCTGTCCAATACTCCAACACACTGACCCCACCCTGTCTAATACGCCAACAACACACTTACTCCACTCTGTCTAATACTCCAAGCCACTCACACCACCCTGTCTAATACTCAACAACACACTTACTCCACTCTGTCTAATACTCCAACCCACTCACACCACCCTGTCTAATACTCCAACACACTCACACCACCCTGTCTAATACTCCAACACACTCACACCACCCTGGCTAATACTCTAACAACACACTCACTCCACCCTGTCCAATACTCCAACACACTGACCCCACCCTGTCTAATACTCCAACAACACACACACTCTACCCTGTCTAATACTCCAACACACACACACCACCCTGTCTCTAATACTCCAACTCACTCGCACCAGCCTGTCTAATACTCCAACAACACACTTACTCCACTCTGTCTAATACTCCAAGCCACTCACACCACCCTGTCTAATACTCCAACACACACCACCCTGTCTAATACTCAACAACACACTTACTCCACTCTGTCTAATACTCCAACCCACTCACACCACCCTGTCTAATACTCCAACACACTCACACCACCCTGTCTAATACTCCAACAACACACTCACACCACCCTGTCTAATACTCCAACAACACACATACTCCACTCTGTCTAATACTCCAATACACTCACACCACCTTGTCAAATACTCCAACCCACTCACACCACCCCGTCCAATACTCCAACACATTCACACCACCCTGTCTAATACTCAACAACACACTTACTCCACTCTGTCTAATACTCCAACCCACTCACACCACCCTGTCTAATACTCCAACACACTCACACCACCCTGTCTAATACTCCAACAACACACTTACTCCACTCTGTCTAACACTCCAACCCACTCACACCACCCTGTCTAATACTCCAACACACTCACACCACCCTGTCTAATACTCCAACAACACACTTACTCCACTCTGTCTAACACTCCAACCCACTCACTCCACCCTGTCTAATACTCCAACCCACTCACACCACCCTGTCTAATACTCCAACAACACACATACTCCACCCTGTCTAATACTCCAACACACTCACACCACCCTGTCTAATACTCCAACACACTCACACCACCCTGTCTGATACTCCAACACACTCACACCACCCTGTCTAATACTTCAATAACACACTTACTCCACCCTGTCTAATACTCCAACAAAACACTCACTCCAGCCTGTCTAATACTTCAACAACACACTTACTCCACACTGTCTAATACTCCAACAAAACACTTACTCCAGCCTGTCTAATACTCCAACACACTCACAACACCCTGTCTAATACTCAACAACACACTTACTCCACTCTGTCTAATACTCCAACCCACTCACACCACCCTGTCTAATACTCCAACACACTCACACCACCCTGTCTAATACTCCAACAACACAGGTACTCCACTCTGTCTAATACTCAAACACACTCACACCACCCTGTCTAATACTCCAACAACACACTCACTCCACCCTGTCTAATACTCCAACAACACACATACTCCACTCTGTCTAATACTCCAATACACTCACACCACCTTGTCAAATACTCCAACCCACTCACACCACCCCGTCCAATACTCCAACACATTCAATGTTACCACATGAGCTGCTACAACATGCTACCTCATTGTCAGTCTCTAATGTTCCCCAGTAGCAGCTACTCATTCTCCCAGGCTGATCTTTATCCACTCTTTTGTCTGTCCAACTGCTTTTCGCGCTCTCTGTCTCCGGGGTCCATCCCCACCTATTGTTTCCTATTTGTTGTTCATTCATGGGTTGCGGGTGTCACTGGCTAGGCCAGCTGTTATTGACCATCTCTACAACCCCATTGCTGTGGGTCTGGAGTCACGTGGAGGCCAGACCAGGTAAGGATGGCAGTTCCCTCCCTGAAGGACATCAGTGAACCAGATCAGGTTTTTTCCAGCAGTCAAACTCTTAATTACCCCGGAAGACTTACATTAACTCTGTTTCTCTCTCCACAGATGCTGTCAGACCTGCTGTGTTTCTCCAGCGTTTTCCCCTTTTGTTTCTGTTTTCAAGCATCTTTGGTTTTTTTGTCACCAAGTTTCCAACACCAGGTTTGGTGAGAGCTTTGGCTCTGCACTAATTGCATGAATTCATCTCCCTTCAGCTCCTCTAAATTCCCTCTGATCTCACTGGTTTTAATTCCGGGTAATTAAAAACACATAATTAGTCACCTCTCTCTCTCTTCAGCGCATTTCCAAACTCCATCATCAGCTCTCTCTTATACCCACGAGGCTAGTGTTCTTAATAATTAATATCACAAGGAATTTTAATATAATCACTGGCATTTATGTTAACATTCTGTCACGCAGACACTCACAAAGGGTAGTCAGGATGGGCCCAAGCATTTTCCAGCCGACAAAGAGCTTTTTGAAGTCCACTTATGATGTGGAGGTGCCTGTATTGGACTGGAATGGATAAAATGTCTAAAGATGTGCAGGTTACATGCACTGGCTGCGCTAAATTGCCCATAGTATTGTTCAGGGATGTGTAGGTTAGGTGCATTAGTCAATGGTAACTATAGGATAGTAGGGGAATGGGTCTGAGTGGGTTACTCTTCGGAGGGTTGGTGTGGACCTGCTGGGTCGAAGGACCTATTTCCACACTGTAGGGAATCTAACATCACAAATCACACAACACCAATAAACCTGTTGGACTATAACCTGGTGTGGTGTGATTTTTGACTCTGAAGTATAGCTGGTATTTTAACATCTGAAGTTCAGCTCAGAATTATTACAGGGCAAGCTCCCTTAAGCAGCAATGACTGGGTCTTTTCAAGTGAATTGGAGGATAAAGGTTTTGCTAAGAATAAACAGGGCACGGTTGGAGTGCTGTAAAAAGGCTTTGGGCTCCTTATTTTCAGAAAGATATACTGATATTGGAGATAATTCAGGGTAGGTTCACTGGACTCAGCCTGGGTACGGAGGGGTTGAATAGATTGGATTTGCACATGGTGGAATATAAAAGAATGAAAAGCAACGTTATTGAAACAAAAACTTCTTAGGGGACTTGGCAGGTCAGGTGCAAAGAGGTGATTCCCCTTGTTTCTTTCATTCATTGGATGTGGGTATCACTGGCCAGGACAGCATTTACTGCCCATCCTGAATTAGCCAGCAATGGGTTAAAAGGCAATCGTATTATTGTGGAGCACATGGAGGTCAGGCCAGGTAAGGATGGCACTTTCCTTTTCTCAAGGACGTTACTGAGCCAGATGGGTTTTCCCAACATTCGATCCTGGTTTCTTGGTTATCATGAGACACTCAATTCCAGACTTTGGACTGAAATGCCATCATCTGCCATTAGCAGGATTTGAACCAGAGGAATGTCTTCTCTGAAAGGGGAGTGAATCTGTAGAATTCTTTATGGTCGGGGCGAGAGAGGTTGGGTCTTTAAGTAGATTCCAGGCTGAGATAGACAGATTTACAATCAGGAAGAGAATCAAGGGTGATGGGGATCAAGGGATTTATCAGATCAGCCATGATCTCATTGAACAGCAGAGCAGATTAGATGGGCCTAACATCCTGTTTCTGCAGCTGGGTCTTGTGGTCTTATAATCATTTATCTGCATTCAAAAGGGGGACAGTCCCACACACACTGACCCTCACTGGGGTACAGTCCCACACACACTGACCCTCACTGGGGTACAGTCCCACACACACTGACTCTCACTGGGGTACAGTCCAACACACACTGACTTTCACTGGGGGACAGTCCCACACATACTGACTCTCCCTGGGGTACTGTCCCACACATACACTGACTCTCACTGGGGTACTGTCCCACACACACTGACTGTCACTAGATTAGATTACTTATAGTGTGGAAACAGGCCCTTCGGCCCAACATGTCCACACTGACCCGCCGAAGCGCAACCCACCCATACCCCTACATTCACCCCTTACCTAACACTACGGACAATTTAGCATGGCCAATTCACCTGACCCGCACATCTTTGGACTGTGGGAGGAAACCGGAGCACCCGGAGGAAACCCACGCAGACACGGGGAGAACGTGCAAACTCCACACAGTCAGTCGCCTGAGTCAGGAATTGAACCCGGGTCTCAGGCGCTGTGAGGCAGCAGTGCTAGCCACTGTGCCACCGTGCCACACACATTGACCCTCACTGAGGGACAGTCCCACACACACACTGACTCTCACTGGGGGACAGTGTCTCACACACTGAGTCTCAAATGTGTATGATTCAATTACAGAAAGGGTTAGTGACAGAGACCCTGGAGCAATGAGCAGAGTGGGTGGATGATGATGAATGGAAGGGAATAGTCTCTGAACCAGTTCCAACCCCTGAACCAGCAGCAAACCCTGCTCCGAGTCAGCTTCTGATGTAGAATGCTATGAGGCAGGATCAATGGTGAGTGAGTGACTTGTAACAGTTCAGGCTCTGACCCACTAATCCAAATGGGGAGATGGTCAGAACCTTGAAGCAACTCTAGTGAATATGTCCAGCCTAGTCTCCCAGCAAAGTCTCTGCCAATTAACTGCTCTGCAACTTCACACAGCCGCATCCTGATGATGGGACGTGATACTTTTCAGTAAAATTTTAAATTAAAACAAAACCTGCATCAAAGGGATTTTGAATTGTCTGAACTGCAAACTTGAGTAATTTCAGGTTCACAGGTCATTACTCAGAGGGGGATTGGAGGATTATGGGAGTGGGGCAGTGCAACGTGGGGAAACTTATTTTCATCTCAAAGATCTGGATAAACTAGGAATGGTTTCTGGTGGTTCTCTTTTGTTGTCCAGTTGCTCCTCCTGGTGGTGATTTAGGAAATCTTCTCTATTTAAACTCTCAGAGGCAGCAGCTACATAGGCACTTCTGGCGTGGATTTTCCCAATAGCCAGCCAGTTGTTATTCCATGCAGCATCAGCGTGGGAATCCCTGTAGAATTCCCATCCAACCTGATGCCAAGAGAATTTCCCTGGGAATTGAGGATTCTGCGGGGCAAACTCTGTCCAAAAGTGTCATTCAGTAAAAGTTACTCAGGAGATATTAGACTCTATTAAAATCTCCATCGAACCCCTGAGTAATTATTCAACTGACTGCTGACATATCTCACATGCTCCTGGCTGCACTTTGCCCCCCAACGTCTCTTCCACATCCCAGACCTGGATCTAACCTGATCTCCGTCCAAGGTCTGACCCCCTGCCTCACTCCCCCCACGCCCCCACCCCTGCCACCTTGCCATCAGCCCCAGGACTCCCCAACAACACCCTACCTCCCAATTATACATACGGCAACTGCTCAGCCCAAGACTGTAAGAAATTACAGAGAGATGTCAATGCAGCCCAGTCCATCCTGAAAACCAGCCTTCCATTCACTAACTCTGTCCACACTTCCCACTGCCTCGGGAAAGCAGCCTACATCATCATAGACCCCTCGCAATCTGGTTAGACTCTCCTCCACCCTCTTCTATCGGGCAGAAGATACAGAATTTTGAAAACACATACCAACAGAATCAAGCACATCTTCTTCCCTGCCATTATCAGATTTATGAACAAACCTCTCATATATTAGAGTTGATTTTTCTCTGAACCTCCTCTCTAACCTTTACACTATATTCTGCATTCGGTTCCATGACTCTGATGTACCTTTGTAAGGTATGATTTGTCTGGGTAATGCAAAACAATACTTTTCCCTGTACCTCGGTACATGTGACAATAATAAATCAAATCAAATCAAACTTATGCCCTTTTGCCACTTTGTGCTTTATCATCTGCTCACCTACTTCACTTGGCCCCTTGCAGCTTACTCCCTACTCTCTGGCTTGTTATCTACCTGGAATCTTAGCTATCTAACAACCTACTTAACTAGCATCTTCCCCCTTCCCACCTGGCACTGCACTGCACTCACTTGGTGTCCCAGCACCTTCCCCCACACGTCCTTACATACTTATACTGTCAAAGCGCCTGACTGTGTGGCTGAACATTAAAACCTTAGAATACGCATTGACTGCTATGAGAAAGAGGACATGGCTTGACTTCCCTCGTTATCCTGAATGGGAGGGACCAGTTAGACTGAAAGTGCTCTCCTCATTTCTGTACAGAATCTCTGATTTGATTTGATTTATTATTGTCACACATACGGTGGAAAGTTTTGTTTTGCACGTGGTACAGGCAGATCGCACCATACAAAGTGCATTAGGAAGAGAGCGAGGAATACAGTGTTACAGCTGCAGGGAAGGTGCACATTAAATTTAAAATTTGGGAGGTCCATTCAGCAGTCTAATAACAGCAGGAAGAAGGTGTTCTTTAACCTGTCAGGACATGTGTTTAAGCTTTTGTACCTTTTGCCCTGATGGAAGAAGTTGGAGGAGATTATGACCGAGTTGGGAGGTGTTTTAATGATGTCGGTACCTTCCCGAGACAGTGAATCTCCTGTCAGAGACACACAGCTGCTTCTGCAGGGAATGAAGGAGCAGAGCAGCAATCTGCGAATGATTGCCTCTCTCCAAAACTCGAGCCCAATGTTTTCCAACAACTCTCCTCTTTATTTTAATCCTTCAAAGGCTGTGGACAATTTTGGTTTGAGAAAGAAAAAATTGGGCATTAATTATTTTGTAATGTGTTAAAAGCTGTAACAAACACAGAAGTTGCTGGAAAAGCTCAGCAGGTCTGGCAGCACCTGTGAAGAGAAGTTAGAGTTAATGTTCCGGGTCCGGTGACCCTTCCTCAGAACCTCAGGTTCTGATGCTGCCAGACCTGCTGAGGTTTTCCAGCAACTTCTGGTTTTGTTTCTGATTCACAGCATCCGCAGTTCTCCAGGAATTTGTGTTAAAAGCTGTCTCTGCCAGTGCAGTACCAAGGGAGTGCCACACCATTGGAGACGGCAACTTCTGGATAAAACATCACAGTGAGGCTCTGTCTGCTCGAGCAGCTGGATATAAAAGATCATTTGGAAGAAGAGAAGCAGCTCTGGTCAATACTTATCCTTCAAACAGCATCACATCGTATGGTCATTACCATAATGCTGACTGAGCGCGCTCACTGGGCACAGCCTTGCTGCTCTGGTTATAACAGCATCTACACAACTTGAGAATTTCGTCAGCTGCAAAGCTTTTCTGGGAAGTCAGACATGGTGAAAAACACTGAATAAATGCAACGTCTGTTTTAGTTACAGAATAAAGGAGGATATGAGATGACAAGGTGGGAGGGATTAGGGGTAGAGGATATGGTGGGAGAGGATACGAGGGAGAGGATATAGAGGGAGAGGATACGGGGAGAGGATACAGGGGAGAAGATACGGGGGAGAGGATACAGGGAGAGGATACGGGGGAGAGGATACAGAGGGAGAGGATACAGAGGGAGAGAATACAGGGGAGAGGATACAGAGGGAGAGGATACAGAGGGAGAGGATACAGAGGGAGAGGATACGGGGGAGAGGATACAGAGGGAGAGGATACAGAGGGAGAGAATACGGGGGAGAGGATACAGAGGGAGAGGATACAGAGGGAGAGGATACAGAGGGAGAGGATACGGGGGAGAGGATACGGGGGAGAGGATACAGGGGGAGAGGATATGGGGGAGAGGATACAGAGGGAGAGGATACAGAGGGAGAGGATACGGGGGAGAGGATACAGGGAGAGGATACAAGGGGAGAGGATACAGGGGGAGAGGATACAGGGGAGAGGATACGGGGGAGAGGATACGGGGGAGAGGATACAGGGGGAGAGGATATGGGGGAGAGGATACAGAGGGAGAGGATACAGAGGGAGAGGATACAGAGGGAGAGGATACGGGGGAGAGGATACAGGGAGAGGATACAAGGGGAGAGGATACAGGGGGAGAGGATACAGGGGAGAGGATACGGGGGAGAGGATACAAAGGGAGAAGATACAGGGAAGAGGATATGGGAAGAGGATACGGGGAGAGGATACGGGGGAGACGAAACAGAGGGAGAGGATATAGGGGGAGAGGATTCAAAGGGAGAGGATACAGGGGGAGAGGATACGGAGGAGAGAGGATACAGTGGAGAGGATACAGGGGGAGAGGATACAGGGGGAGAGGATACGGAGGAGAGAGGATACAGTGGAGAGGATACAGGGGGAGAGGATACAGGGGGAGATGATACAAAGGGAGAGGATGCAGGGGGAGAGGATACAGGGGAGAGGATACAGGGGGAGAGGATACAGGGGAGAGGATACAGGGGAGAGGATACGGGGAGAGGATACAGGGGGAGAGGAGACAAAAGGAGAGGATACGGGGAGAGGATACAGAGGGAGAGGATACAGAGGGAGAGGATACAGAGGGAGAGGATACAGAGGGAGAGGATACAGAGGGAGAGGATACGGGGGAGAGGATACGGGGGAGAGGATACAGGGGGAGAGGATACAGAGGGAGAGGATACAGAGGGAGAGGATACAGGGGAGAGGATACAGGGAGAGGATACAGGGGGAGAGGATACAAAGGGAGAGGATACAAAGGAAGAGGATACGGGGGAGAGGATACGGAGGAGAGAGGATACAGTGGAGAGGATACAGGGGGAGAGGATACAGGGGGAGATGATACAAAGGGAGAGGATGCAGGGGGAGAGGATACAGGGGAGAGGATACAGGGGAGAGGATACAGGGGGAGAGGATACAGGGGAGAGGATACGGGGAGACAATACAAAGGGAGAGGATACGGGGAGTGGATACAGGGGTGAGGATACGGAGGAGAGAGGATACGAGGGGAGATGATATGGGGAGAGGATACCGAGGGAGAGGATACAGGGTAAGACATTACGGGGGAGGGGTTATGCAGAAAAGATACTGTGGGGTGAGGATATGGAGGGGAGAGGATACGAGGGAGTGAATACGGAGGGAGAGGAAATGAGGGGAGAGGATACGGATGGAGAGGATATGGTGAAAGGGAACACATTGGGAACACGTCAAGAAATTTAAAAAGTTGCATTCATATAGTGCCTATTACAAATTCCAGCCCTATCTTTTCCAGCTCTGTATCTCCTTTGGTATATGATTAATAGTCGGGCCAGGACAACCGATGATGGATAAATAATGGGGCCTTGCAAGTTGCATCCATATCCCAAGTATGATAATGATCTGTATTTATATATCACCTTTAAGATGTGATAAATTCCCACAGGTTTTCAAAGAAGTGACAGTCAAACGCAACATAAAATCAACCACATTGAGGTAAGATTGGGGCAGGTTTGGTACAGACAAAGATCTGGGTCTTGGGGAGGAGTGAGAGGTGGAGATCTCGAGATTTTAGGGAGAGAATTCCAGAACTAAGGATCCAGGGAGGCATTAGAGGTAGTCAAGAGGCCAGAATTGGAAGATCACAGATGTTGTAGAGAGTTCCAAGGCTGGAGAAGATTATAAAGATGGGAACACCATGCAGAAAATTAAAAACAAGGATAGAATTTTTAAATAGAGAGGCTGTTCAACTGACAGCCAATGTAGACCAGCAAGCCCAGAGGAAATAGGTGAACAGGACTTGGCGCAAGTTAAGAAATATTCAAAGTTTTATATGAGTTCCGGTTTGTGGAGAATCAACATATTTCAAGCATTTGTTGTTTGCTCCAAGTCACTCTTGGCTGTTGTGCATCTTCCACTAAAACAGTGGCTGTGTGTTAAAAATATTTACTGAGACATGACTAGATTACTTACAGTGTGGAAACAGGCCATTTGGCCCAACATGTCCACACCGACCCACCACCCACCCATTTCCCTAACACTACGGGCAATTTAGCATGGCCAGTTCACCTGACCCGCACATCTTTGGACTGTGGAAGGAAACCCACACAGACACGGGGAGAACGTGCAATCTCCACACAGTCAGTCGCCTGAGTCAGGAATTGAACCGGGGTCTCTGGCACTGTGAGGCAGCAGTGCTAACCACTGTGCCAACGTGCCGTCACGCTATGTTAAAACCACATGTATTCCTTTATTGAGCTGATTTAACCCATTTGTTGCCAGAAGTCACATGACACCAGGTTATAATCCAACAGGTTTATTTGAAATCACAAAGTTTCAGAGTGAGGTGAGAGAGAAGCGCACAGGCACATGATTTGAAGGCAGAGAGCTCAATGGGCAGAGGATCAAAAAATCATATAAATGGTGCAAGTGGAGTGATGATGGGCTGAATAATAAGTCTCTGCAGGTGATCAAAAGTGTCAGACAGTGTGAGTAAAGTGTCAACAGCTGAATCGCAAGGGAAGGGATGGCCTGTAATCTGATTAATTGAGGCAGAGACATAATTATAAAAAATGAAAATTAACGTAGTGCTTGAAACAAACCAAATGACTGGAATAGTATGATAGGGATAAGAGTCAAATACTGAGTGTCTAACCAAAGTAATAAGTAATCTAAAACAGTACAAACTAGTTAAGGGAGAGAGAACATAACAAGGTGATGGTGTCATAACAGAACATAAGTTGCTCATGTTGTACCCCTGTACAAGAAAGGTAGTAGGGATATTCCAAGTAACTACAGACCAGTAAGCCTGATATCAGTGGTGGGAACGTTGCTGGGAAGGTACTGAGGGATAAAACCTAATTATATTTGGAAAAGAATGAGCTTATCAGTGATAGGCAACATGGTTTTGTGCGGGGGAGATCATGCCTTACAAATTTAATATTGGTCTTTGAGGAATTGACCAAGTTGATGGAATGAAGGAAGGGCCGTAGATGTCATATACATGGACTTTAATAAGGCGTTTGATAAGGATCCCCATGGTAAACTAATGGAGTTCTTTAAGGAGGTGACAAGGCAGGTTGATGACGGTCGAGCAGTGGATGTGGTGTATATGGACTTCAACAAGGCATTTGATAAGGTTCAACTACGAGAAAGTGAGGACTGCAGATGCTGGAGACCAGAGTTGAAGAGTGTGGTGTTGGAAAAGTGCAGCAGGTCAGGCAGCATCCGAGGAGCAGGAGAATCGATGTTTCGGGCATAAGCCCTTCTTCAGGAATGAGGCTGGTTTGCCAAGTGGGTTGAGATAAAAGGTAGGGGGGGGAGTTTGGGGGAGGGGCACTGGGAATACGATAGGTGAAAGGAGGTGAGGTAGAGGGTGATAGGCCGGAGAGGGGGTGGAGGCAGAGAGGTCTGGAAGAAGATTAGAGGTCAAGAGGGCAGTGCTGAATCCGAGGGTTGGGACTGATATAAGGTGGGGGGAGGGGAAATGAGGAAGCTGGAGAAATCTGATAAGGTTCCCCATGGTAGGCTCATTCATAAAGTCAGGGGGTATGGGATACAGGGAGATTTGGCTATCTGGATTCAGAATTGGTTGGCTGGCAGAAGGCAGAGAGTGGTTGTAGATGGAAAGTATTCTGCCTGGAGGTCAGTGTTGAGTGGGGTCCCACAGGATTATGTTCTTGGGCCTCTGCTCTTTGTAGTTTTTATAAATGATTTGGATGAGGAGGTTGAGGGGTGGGTTAGTAAATTTGCAGATGACACAAAGGTTGGAGATGCCATTGATAGAATTGAGGGCTATTGCAGACTGCAGCACGACATAGACATGATGCAGAGCTGGGCTGAGAAATGGCAGATGGAGTTCAACCTGGATAAATGCGAAGTGATGCATTTTGGAAGGTTGAACTCAAATGTTGAATATAGGACTAAAGACAGGATTTTTGGCAGTGTGGAGGAACAGAGGGATCTTGGTGTTCAAGTACATAATCCCTCAAAGTTGCCACCCAAGTGGATAGGGTTGTTAAGAAAGCATATTGTATTTTGGCTTTCATTAATGGGGGATTGAGTTTAAGAGCCGCGAGGTTTTGCTGCAGCTCTACAAGTCCCTGGTGAGGCCACACTTGGAATATTGTGTCCGGTTCTGGTCACTCTACTATTGGAAAGATACAGAGGCTTTGGAGAAGGTGCAAAGAAGGTTTACCAGGATGCTGCCTGGACTGGAGGGCTTGCCTTATGAAGAGAGATTGACTAAGCTCAGACTTTTCTCTCTGGAGAGAAGGATGAACAGAGGTGACCTGATCAAGGTATACAAGGTAATGAGAGGCTTAGATAGAGTCAATAGCCAGAGACTTTTCCCCAGAGCAGGATTGATGGGAATGAGGGGTCACAGTTTTAAGATATTAGGAGAAAGGTATAGAGGAGATGTCAGAGGAAGGTTCTTTACACAGAGAGTTGTGAATGTATGGAATGCGTTGCCAGCAGTGGTGGTGGAAGCAGAGTCATTGGGGACATTTAAGCACCTGCTGGACATGCACATGGATAGCAGTGAGTTGAGGGATGTGCAGGTTAATTTATTTTATTTTACATTACAATTAATCCTCAGCACAACATCGTGGGCCAAAGGGCCTGTTCTGTGCTGTACTTTTCTATGTTCTATGTTCTATGACATGAAGATTGGTGGAGTAGCAGAAAACATAGTGGACTGTCAAAGAATACAGGAGGATATAGATAGACTGGAGAGTTGGGTGGAGAAGTGGCAGATGGAATTCAATCCAGGCAACTGTGGGGTAATGCATTTTGGGAAGTCTAATTCTAGAGCGAACTATACTGTAAATGGAAGAGCCTTGGGCAAAGTTGATGAGCAGAGAGATCTGGGAGTTCAGGTCCATTGTTCCCTGAAGGTGGCTGCACAGGTGGATAGAGTGATAAAAAAGGCATGTGGTATGCTTGCCTTCATTGGTCAGGGTATTGAGTATAAGAGCATGGCAGGTCATGTTAACATTGTACAAGACATTGATTCGGCCGCATTTAGAATACTGTGTACAGTTCTGGTCACCACATTACCAAAAGGATGTGGACGCATTGGAGAGGGTGCAGAGAAGGTTTATGAGGATGCTGCCTGGTATGGAAGGTGCTAGCTATGAAGAGAGGTTGAGTAGGTTAGGTTTATTTGCATTAGAAAGAAGGAGATTGAGGGGGGACCTGACTGAGGTTTACAAAATCATGAAGGGTATACACAGGGTGGATAGAGACAAGCTTTTTCCCAGGGTGAAGGATTCAATAACGAGAGGTCACATGCTCAAGGTGAGAGATTAAAAGTTTAAGGGAGATACATTTAAAAAGTACTTTACACAGAAGGTGGAACGCGTTGTCAATAGAGGTAGTAGAGGTGGTAGAGGCAGGCACGGTAGATTCATTTAAGGAGCATCTGGACAGATACATGAGTAGGTCAGGAGCAGAGGGATACAGATCCTTTGGAATTGGCGACAGGTTTAGACAGTGGATTTGGATTGGCTCAGGCTTGGAGGGCTGAAGGGCCTGTTCCTGGGCTGTAAATTTTCTTTGTACTTTGTTTAACACTAAGGTCCTTTTATACAAATAGAGAACACTGGGGTTACATGTAGCGTGACATGAATCCAAGATCATGATTGAGGCTGCCTTCATGGGTATGGAACTTGGCTGTCAGTTTCTGCTCGGCGATTCTGCATTGGTGTGTATCTTGAAGGCCACCTTGGAGGATGCTAACCCAAAGATCAGAGACTAACGTCCCTGACCACTGAAGTGTTCCCCAACTGGGAGGAACATTCCTGTCTGGGGATTATTGCACGGTGTCAATTCATTGTCGGAGCATCTGCATGGCCTCACCAAAGTACCATGCCTCAGGGCATCCTTGTCTGCAGCGTATGAGATCGACAACATTGGCGGAGTCACGTGAGTATCTGCCGTGTACATGGGGGATGGGGTGCCCATGTGTAATGGTAGTGTCCAAGTCGATGATCTGGCATGTCTTGCAGAGGTTGCTGTGACAGGGTTGTGTGATGTTCTGGTCGATGTGGTCCTGAAGGCTGGGTAGTTTGCTGCAAACAATGGTCTGTTTAAGGTTTGGCAGTTGTTTGAAAATGAGAAGTGGAGGCTTAGGGATGACCATAGTGAGATGCTCATTGTCATCGATGACCAGTTGAAGGCTGTGAAGAACATGGCATAGTTCCTCTGCTCTGGGGAAGTACTATTTGCCAAGGGTACTGTATTGGTGGTGTCCTGTCATAGAGTCATAGAGATGTACAGCATGGAAACAGACCCTTCGGTCCAACCTGTCCATGCCGACCAGTTATCCCAACCCAATCTAGTCCCACCTGCCAGCACCCAGCCCATATCCCTCCAAACCCTTCCTATTCATATACCCATCCAAATTCCTCTTAAATGTTGCAATTGTACCAGCCTTCACCACATCCTCTGGCAGCTCATTCCATACACGTACCGCTCTCTGCGTGAAAAAGTTGCCCCGTTAGGTCTCTTTTATATCTTTCCCCTCTCACCCTAAACCTATGCCCTCTCGTTCTGGACTCCCCCCACCCCAGGGAAAAGACTGTCTATTTATCCTATCCATGCTCCTCATAATTTTGTAAACCTCTTATAAAGGTCACCCCTCAGCCTCCGACGCTCCAGGGAAAATAGCCCCAACCTGTTCAACCTCTCCCTGTAGCTCAGATCCTCCGACCCTGGCAACATCCTTTTAAATCTTTTCTGAACCCTTTCAAGTTTCACAGCATCTTTCCAATAGGAAGGAGACCAGAATTGTACGCAATATTCCAACAGTGGCCTAACCAATGTCCTGTACAGCTGCAACATGACCTCTCAACTCCTGTACTCACTACTCTGACCAATAAAGGAAAGCATACCAAATGCCTTCTTCACTATCCTATCTACCTGCGACTCCACTTTCAAGGAGCTATGAACCTGCACTCCAAGGTCTCTTTGTTCAGCAACACTCCCTAGGACCTTACCATTAAGTCAATCCAATCATTGTCAGAGCTCAGTGCAGAGTCGAAAAGGGCGGTGCTGGAAAAGCACAGTAGGTCATGCAGCATCCGAGGAGCAGGGGAAATCAATGTTTTAGGCCTAAGCCCTTCATTAGGAATGTAATGAAGGGCTTATGCCCAAAACATTGATTCTCCTGCTTCTCGGATGCTGCCTGACCTGCTGTGATTTCCCTGCACCACCCTTTTCGACTCTGACTCTCCAACATCTGCAGTCCTCACTTTCTCCGAGAGGTCATTGCTAACACCAGGCGGCGCTGCAGCATCAGACAGGACAACCACTGGTGGAGACAGAGTTTATTTCTGAGAACTCTGAGTAATAATACCAAAGGGAATTTCTTTTTCCCAAAAGAGACTTCAAACATTAAAGAGTTGAGGAGGCAGGAGGGGTGAAGCCAGGCAAATCTGTGGAGATTTACTGCTGAGAATCTTTGTTTTCAGAATAATTCTTTCCTTTAAAACTGCAGGGGTTTGACTATATTCTCTAAAAGTATTCTGCTATAAAATATATGTAATGTGTTTAAGTTATTTTCAATTATTTATTTAATATTATTTCAGTATACGGCAGAACAGGTTGGATGGGCTGAATGGTCTACACTTGCATCTCTTTTATTCCAAAAAGACGTTGACAGGTTGGTGCAGGGGTAGATGGTCGGCAGGTGAAACTCAACACAGACAAGTGTGAGGTGATATACTTTCATCAGAGGAACATGGAGGCACAGTACAAAACAAAGGCACAATTATAAATGATGATCAGGAGCAGAGCGCTGAAGTTATTAACAGTAACAGGACAGGTGAAGGGAGCAGTCGTGAATACACTGTACCCGAGGCGTTATTAATGGGCCTTAGAGTATAGGGGCAAGGAGAAAGAACAAAGAATAAAGAACAAAGAAAATTTATAGCCCAGGAACAGGCCCTTCAGCCCTCCAAGCCTGAGCTAATCCAAATCTACTGTCTTAACCTGTCGCCCATTTCCTAAGCATCTGTATCCCTCTGTTCCCCACTTACTCATGCATCTGTCCAGACACACCTTAAATTAATCTTCAGTGCCTGCCTCTGCTACCTCTGCTGGCAACACATTCCAGGGTCCCACCACCCTCTGTGTCAAGTACTTGTCACGTGTATCCCCCTTAAACTTTTCACCTCTCACCTTGAAAGCGTGACGTCTCGTTATTGAATCCTTCACCCTGGGAAAAAGCTTGTCTCTATCCACCCTGTCTATACCACAGGAGTTGTTGAACATGTATAAGGCAGTCGAGTGTCCACAGCTGGAGTATTGTGTACAGTTCAGCGTGCCACACTTTGGGATGTGGACACATTAGGGAGAGTGGGGAGAGATTTGTGAGAATGAATCCGGGGACAAACAGGTTTTGGTTATGATCATAGATTGGATAAGCTGGGACTGTGCTCCTTGAGGAAGAGAAGACTAAGGTCTGATAACAGAGAGTAAATGTTCCCAATCATGGAAAGATTGAGAATTTAGAAGGATTCAGAATAATTCATCATACAGAATCCCTACAGTGAGGAAGCAGGCCATCTGGCCCATCAAATCCACCATGACATTTCAAAGTGCATCACAGTCAGACCCATCCCCTACCCTATCCCTGTAACCCTGCATTTCCCATGGCTAATACACTGAACCTGCGCATCTTTGGACTATGGGAGGAACCCAAGGCTGGAGTCAAACCTGGGTCCTAGTGCTGTGAGCCAGCAGAGCTAACCACTGAGTTACCGTGCCACCCTGTGTGGTTCAACATTTTCATGCACAACTGGTCAAAGTCTGGAAGGTACTGCCTGAGTGATTGCTGGGGGCATTCGGAAAGGAGTTAGACTGTGATCTGTAAAGGAACAATGTGTAGGGTTCTGGGGAGAAAGCTTGAGAATGAACCAGCAAAGACACACTGGACCAAATGAACACCTTCAGCATTGTGACAATCTTGTGCCCCTACGTTTAGTGAGTTTAAATCGCCAGGAAAGGTTTGGACTTTTTAAAATTGGAATTGTTTTATTTTAGCTGATGAGCTAATTCCAGCTGAGTTTGTTAAACTTCCTCAGGCTCTTGCTTTTAAACGCATCAATGGATCAGAAACACAGGCATTCATGAACAGCTTCATTGTGATGAGCGCCATGCACCTGTGTAAGGCTTCTCGCTAACACAGCGTGGACAAAGTCAGAAGTCACATGACACCAGGTTATAGTTCAATAGGTTTATTTAAAATCACAAGCTTATTTGAGCACTGCTTCTTTATACAATATGGCTGGCGTTCTGACTTTCTCCAACCCCAGCACCTCCGCAACAACACAGCAAGAGTGGTCCTCGCTAAAAAGAAAATAGACAAGGCAGGGTTCCTCTGCCGCTGACCCTCAGCACTGGGACCTCAGTCCAAACCCTGTATCCTGCACTTGCGGAGAGATGCTAACAATACTGCAGTGCTTGAGGAGTACTCACTCTACACAGTCAGCCTCCGGGCATGAGCATGGGTTAAATAAATATCAAGAAGTGCCATACAATAGAAATCAGGAGAAGAGTACATGATTATTTCTGACAGTGCAGTTTGAGAACAGGAGTTGGTAAGAGGTTGACAAGAGCCAACAAGATTCTATGCCATGATCTGTCATACAAAAGAACAAGACCTCATGAGCAAAGTGACATTAGGATATCTAAAACATTCTTTCACTCCTTGATCCCAAATAGAGATTGACTGTGGAGTGAAAACCAACATCTTCCACTCACATCATCCCTCCAGACAAGGTAATGGTGTTGTGGTATTATCACTGGACTATTAATCCAGAGACCCAGATAGCATTCTGGGGACCTAGGTTCAAATCCTGCAATGGCAAATGGTGGAACTTGAATTCAATAAATATCTGGAATTAAGAATTGAATGATGACCATGGATCCAGTGCTGATTGTTGGGGAACGACCCATCTGACTCACACATACCTTTAGGGAAGGAAACTGCCATCCTTACGTGGTCTGGTCTACATGTGATTCCAGACCCACAGCCTTCTGGGATGGGCAATAAATGCTGGCCCAGCCAGTGATGGCCTCATCCTGTGAATTAGTTAAAAAGCAAGGGAAAAATTGACAATAAAAAAGACAGAGCTGAGCTGACCAGGGCACTAAGCAAGAGAAATGATCAATAAGAAATGCTCTCTAAATGAAGTCTTTAAATATGGCAGAGATTTTCAAGTAACCCAGGCAACATCAGCAAAGCTTTCAATTAAGAACTGTGAGGAATTTGCACATTCTCTCCATGTCTGTGTGGGTTTCCTCTGGGTGCTTTGGTTTCCTCCCACAGTCCAAAGATGTGCAGGACAGATAGATTGGCCATGGGAAATTACCCCATAGAGTCCAGGGATGTATAGTATAGGTGGATTAGCCATGGGAAATGCAGGTTTGTAGGTATGGAGCAAATTGAGGTGGGATGCTCTTTGGAGAGTTGGTGTGAACTTGTTAGGCCAAATGGCCTGTTTCCACACTGTAGGGATTCTATGAAGAACGTGCATTTTTGTAGGATATTTTACAATCTTAGCCTGTTTCAAATGTGCATTACAACCAATTAATAGGATCTGAAACCTGAGGTCTGTTGTAAAGAAGGGAGTAGGACTGACAATTAATACACAGCAAGATTCCATAGAAAGCAGTGTGATAGTAGGCAAACAATTTACTTTCAGTAAGTGTTGGCCACTGGATAACTATTGGCTGGAGGTCTGGGGAGAATGCTGCTGTCCTTACAGAGGGATCGTCCACACCCATGCAAGGACCTTGGTTAAAATCTTATCTAGTGGATGGCACTTCTGACAGTGCAGCACTCCCTCAGTGTGGGAACTGGGACTTGCAGCTTGAGTTTTATCACTGGGGTTGAAGATCAGACTCAGGAGCCAGATGGCGCTACACTCTGAGCCACCACCTCACAGGGACTTCTCAATTCCAAAGGCCCACAGGAATAAAAAAGGCAGGCTTTGCTAGGTTCTGCATTTCAGAAAATCTGTGTGACTTTACTCTCTCTCTCCGCACTGCGCTCTTCCTTTCTGAAATGAAAATGTCTCACTTGTTTTTTTTTGCAGATGCTCAACAGGAGTTGATTAATGGGAACTGTGTCCCTTTACAGCAATCCACTGATTGTTACAACTCCATCTGCTGCTCTCCTGCTTGTTAACTGACACTAATCATCCCTAAAATCAATTAGAAAATGGTCATGGAGGGGAAAGAAGTTATTCACATTTTCGGCAGTTTAACACAGTTCGACTGAGTGAGACTTTTATTAAAGGCGTGTTGATATCATTGACATCTGAGTTGAAAGCCAAATGATTCTCCTCATTAACAGGCAGTGTGCTGTAAAGGAGAGGTGTTTGAGATTATTTGCAGCATCTGCCACTTGACTGGGTCATGGAGAATCATTCCAAGTGTTCACCCTGGTGAGGTGAGCAGTTTTAAAATCAATCTTTACATCACAGCTTTTGAAGTAGCTCTTTAATTTGGGCTGATAGATCATAGTTCTACGCTGGTGGATTGTCACATACTCTTCAACTTATAGACATAGAGATCCTCTGCCTGTGCTGACAAAGGTCAGAGTTCTGCAAGGGTTGACACAGAGCGCTGATGCTACATTAACTGTTTCCTTCCCCTCAATGTGATCAAGTCAGAGACACAGTCTGTCTACTACGAGGGAATATAACATTTAGTGAGAATCAGCCTGCTATATCTGGATAATGATCAATGGGTGCCCAGCATAAATAAATTAATTGTTAATAAAAAAAGTTTCAATTTCTAGTGTAATATTTAAAGTCCAGACTACAACCATTGGACTTATGCTGCAGGGTTAATGTCCCTCCCTTTTGGGTAGAAGGCTCTAGTCCTCCATGTTCCAGACGTGTCTGAACAGGTTATTTAACAATAGTCAGTTCATCTAAAAATGTCATGGTTGGGTTCTTGTGCAACCCTGCGTAATAGAAAATCACGCTTAAAGTGTTGGTGGTGTAATTATGTGACAGCCAACACCTGTTTTCAAAGTTCACACTTTAGAAACAATATCCCCAATTTGTCAGCATTGAGGAAAGGTGCATTATAGTTGAACAACCTGTATCTCCAATCTTTGGCTCAATGAAAGGAACTTTTAACCCACTGCTCAGTGATCCCACTGCTCAGTTCAACATTTTGGAAGTGAGAACAAAAGAATTGAACATTATTTAATCAAAGAGAAACTGTAGAAAGCTGCATCACAACAGGACTTGTGGGGACTTGTGCATGAAACGCAGAAAGCTGCTACACAGGGGCAGCAGGGAGTGAGGAAGGGTAAAGGAATGTTGCCATGGGCACCCGCATGGGCCCCAGCTATGCCTGCCTCTTCGTAGGATATGTGGAACAGTCCATCTTCCGCAACTACACTGGCACCACCCCTCACCTTTTCCTCCGCTGCATCGATGACTGTTTCGGCGCTGCCTCGTGCTCCCACGAGGAGGTTGAACAGTTCATCCACTTTACCAACACCTTCCACCCCGACCTCAAATTCACCTGGACCGTCTCAGACTCCTCCCTCCCCTTCCTAGACCTTTCCATTTCTATCTCGGGTGACTGAATCAACACAGACATCTACTATAAACCGACTGACTCCCACAGCTACCTGGACTACACCTCCTCCCACCCTGTCCCATGTAAAAACGCCATCCCGTATTCCCAATTCCTTCGTCTCCGCCGCATCAGCTCCCAGGAGGACCAGTTCCAATACCGTACAGCCCAGATGGCCTCCTTCTTCAAAGACCGCAGATTCCCTCCAGACGTGATCGACGATGCCCTCCACCGCATCTCCTCCACTTCCCGCTCCTCCGCCCTTGAGCCCCGCACCTCCAACCGCCACCAGGACAGAACCCCACTGGTTCTCACCTACCACCCCACCAACCTCCGTATACAGTGTATCATCCGCCGTCATTTCCGCCACCTCCAAACGGACCCCACCGCCAGGGATATATTTCCCTCCCCTCCCCTATCAGCGTTCCGAAAAGACTATTATCTCCATGACTCCCTCGTCAGGTCCACACCCCCCACCAACCCAACCTCCACTCCCGGCACCTTCCCCTGCAACCACAGGAAATGCAAAACATGCGCCCACACCTCCCCCCTTACCTCTCTCCAAGGCCCCAAGGGATCCTTCCATGTCTGCCACAAATTCACCTGCACCTCCACACACATCATCTATTGCATCCGCTGCACCCGATGTGGCCTCCACTATATTGGGGAGACGGGCCGCCTACTTGCGGAACGCTTCAGGGAACAGCTCTGGGACGCCCGGACCAACCAACCCAACCATCCCGTGGCTCAACACTTTAACTCTCCCTCCCACTCCACCGAGGACATGCAGGTCCTTGGACTCCTCCATTGCCAGAACATAACAACATGACGGTTGGAGGAAGAGCGCCTCATCTTTCGCCTGGGAACCCTCCAACCACAAGGGATGAACTCAGATTTCTCCAGTTTCCTCATTTCCCCTCCCCCCACCTTGTCTCAGTCGATTCCCTTGAACTCAGCACCGCCCTCCTAACCTGCAATCTTCTTCCTGACCTCTCCGCCCCCACCCCACTCCGGCCTATCTCCCTCACCTTGACCTCCTTCCACCTATCACATCTCCATCGCCCCTACCCCAAGTCCCTCCTCCCTACCTTTTATCTTAGCCTGCTGGACACACTTTCCTCATTCCTGATGAAGGGCTTATGCCCGAAACGTCGAATTTCCTGTTCCTTGGATGCTGCCTGACCTGCTGCGCTTTAACCAGCAACACATTTTCAGCTCTGATCTCCAGCATCTGCAGACCTCACTTTTTCCTAAAGGAATGTTGGCCCTTATTTCTGTGGGTCAGAGTATAAAAGTAGGGATGTATTACTGCAACCGTACAAGGTGCTGGGAAACCACCTCTGGAGCACTGTGAGTAATTTTGTTCCCCTTATCTGAGGAAAGATATCATTTCATTGGAGGCAGATCAGGGAATGTTCACTGGGATGATCCCTGGTGTGGAAGGATTGTCTAATGAGCAATGGCTAAACATGTTGGGGCTCTACTCACTTAAGTTGAGGAGAATGGGAGGTGATCTCACTTAAACATGTCAGATTCCTAAGGGGTTTGACAGAGTCAATGCTGAGAGAACATTTCCCCTCGTGGGAGGGTCTAGGACCAGAGGGCAAATCTCAGAATAAAGGGGCACCATTTTAAGACTGAGATAAGGAGGAATTTCTTCTCTCAGAGGATTATGAGTCTTTGGAACTTCTGGGAGAAGAATCCTTGTCTATATTTTAGTCTGAGATCGAGAGATTCTTGATCAGTCGGGGAAAGAAGGGCTATGGGGATAGGGCAGGAAAGTGGACGTGAGGAATGTTGGAGCAGCCATGACCTAATTGAATGCGTGGAACAGGCTGGAAGGGCTGAATGGCCTACTCCTGTTCCTATTTCTTATGGTTTTATAGAAGACTTGGGTTTTGTCCCATTGGCTCCAGACATGTCTGAACAGGTTATCTAATTATAACTATTGGTTCATTTGAAGGATGTTTCAACACCAAGCACTCATCTCACTGTCCCATGATCCATTTCAATGTAGCCCTCAACCCACCTGACTGTTTCTCACTACAACATAAAATAAAGGCACTGGAGGGAAAAATTCCACTTAGAGAGAGCACGCTGATGGTTGTTTAATCTGAGGACCACTACACATCAGGCAAGGTTGAGAAAGTGGGACCCCTAGTAACCGCAACTGGCCTAGGAATTGAACCTGTGTTGTTGCTGTCATTCTGTGTCATAAACCAACTGTCCAGCCTACTGACCTAAACTGCCCCATCATGATCCTTAACCCAACCACCCAGCTTGCTATAACCTCTCTCCAACTTCACTATTTCACTCAACTCTAGTCATCACCTTCATTATTTTGCTTCGGTTTTGCCTGTGCTCTTTCTTGCTGTATAAGAAAACTCTGGCACTGGGCGAATGTGAACTTTTTTTAGCAAATTTCATCAGAGCACGGACTCTCTCTGTTAGTCTTATCACAGCTGCAATGTCCTGGTTCTCACACTCTTTGTCAGACCCTGAGTATTAAACAGGGATTTTGCTACAACTCTGTTTGAGAAACACTGACAGATTCCATGGATCAACTGAGGGGCTGAGATTTATACAAATAATCTGCAGTGTCAATGGTCAGCTCTTCAAAGGAGTTTTGGTGGCTAGCACGTCATGCTGATGTGCTTCACAATGTTTAACTCTTTCTCATTTAGTTTCTGATTAGACACAAAACCCACAGTTCTACATGGAGAGTACTGTCATTCTCATTTACACTGTCATGATGGTGATATTGGACCAGCCCGATCCCACAGCGAAACCAGCTTTGCAGGTTGTATACTAGATGAACAAAGACTGAAAGAACTGCAGATACTGGAAATCTGAATCAAAAACAGGAATTGTTGAAAAATCTCAGCAGTTCTGGCAGCATCTATGGAGAGAAATCAGATTAACATTTGGATCCAGTGATCCTTCCTTAGATGGTAGCTAGGAAAAATGTATTTTTTATACAGAAGACAGGTTTAGGGGGAACAAAGAGAACAAAGAGAGCAAAGAAAATTTACAGCCCAGGAACAGGCCCTTCGGCCCTTGTCTAAACCTGTTGCCCAATTCCTAAGCATCTGTATCCCTCTGCTCCCCACCTCCTCATGCATCTGTCCGGACGCATCCTAAATGAATCTACCGTGCCTGCCTCTACCACCTCTGCTGGCAACGCGTTGCAGGCACCTACCCCACTCTGTGTAAAGTATTTGCCGTGTGTATCCCCCTTAAACTTTTAATCTCTCACCTTGAAAGCATGACCTCCTGTTATTGAATCTTTCCCCTGGGAAAAAGCTTGTCTCTATCCACCCTGTCTATATCCTTCATGATTTTGTAAACCTCAATCAGGTTCCCTCTCAATCTCTTTTTTTTATAATGAAACCAATCCTAACCTACTCAACCTCTCTTCATGCCTAGCACCTTCCATACCAGGCAACATCCTCTTAAACCTTCTCTGTACCCTCACCAAAGTATCCACATCCTTTTGGCAATGTGGCACCCAGAACTGTACACAGTATTCTAAATGCAACCGAACCAATGTCTTGTACAATGTTAACATGACCTGCCATGCTCTTATACTCAATACCCCGTCCAATGAAGGCAAGCATACTATATGTCTTCTTGACCACTCTATCCACCTGCGCAGCAACCTTCAGGGTACAATGGACCTGCACTCCCAGATCTCTCTGCTCATCAACTTTTCCCAAGGATCTTCCATTCAGTGTATAATTCGCTCTAGAATTTGACTTGCCTATATGCATCATCTCATATTTGTCTGGATTGAAATCCATCTGCCACTTTTCTGCCCAACTCTCCAGTCTATCTATATTCTCCTGTATTCTCTGACAGTCCCTTATGCTTTCTGCTACTCCACCAACTTTCATGTCATCTGCAAACTTGCTGATCATACCAACAGTGCCCTCTTCCAGATCATTTATGTCTATCACAAACAACAGTGGCCCCAGCACTGACCCCTGTGTGACACCACTGGTCACCTTTCTCCATTTCGAGAAACTCCCTTCAACTACTACTCTCTGTCTCCTGTTGTTCAACCAGTTCTTTATCCACCTAGCTAGAACACACTGCACACCATGTGACTTCACTTTCTCCATTAGTCTACAACGGGGAACCTTATCAAACACCTTACTAAAGTCCATGTATATGACATCAACAGCCCTTCCTTCATCTAACACTTGGTCACTTCCTCAAAGAACTCTATTAAGTTGGTAAGGCACAATCTCCCTCACACAAAACCATGCTGCCTATCACTGATAAGCCCATCCTTTTCTAAATATAAATAGATCCTATCCCTCAGTACCTTCTCAGCAACTTTCCCACCACTGACATCTGTAGTTACTCAGAATATCCCCACTACCCTACTTGTACAAGGAGACAACATGAGCAACCCTCCAGTCCTTCGGTGTTTAAGAATGCCAAAAAGATATCTGTCAGGGCCCCAGACAGATTTCCTTTCTCACCTCCCTCAGCAACCTGGGATAGATCCCATCTGGTCCTGGGGATTTGTCCACCTTAATAACCTCTAGCCTACCCAATACATCTTCCCTACTTATGTCAACGTGATCCAGACTAATCAAACTTCTATCTCTATTCTCAACATTCATCATGTTCCTCTCCTCAATGAGCAATGAGGAAGATGAGAGAGTTTTTTTTCTCTCTCTTTCGATTCTATCCCCACCTATCATTTATTCTTTCCCTCTCTCCCCCACTCCAACTTTTGTATAAAAACCCTCCTTTTCCGAGCTACCATCAGTTCTGAGGAAGGGTCACTGTATCTGAAACATTAACTCTGATTTCTCTCCACAGATGCTGCCAAGACCTGCTGAGATTTTCCAGCAATTTCTGTTTTAGACTGGCTGTACATTTGACTTTTTGCAGTTGGTTAATGTGGTGTATAATCATGGAAACATATTCATTAGAGGCTGCATATGTTCTTTAACAACAGAACGAATGTTTATTTTACATAAGAGAGGCTTCAGTCAAGCAAAATGATAAATACAAACATGAAAGATTTTAACAAAAAGTGCCAAAATGATGTTACAATGTGTTTCACAACACCATCTATTTACAGACACTCAGTTCCACAAGATATCACTCATATCCCCAACTCTTCAAGAGTTAACTTTTAAATCTTACATTTCTGATTCCTCCCAATTCTTTTCCCTTTGACTAAGGAGACAATTTTATGATTCATGTTTAAGTCTAGGGCATGAATCTTTCACAATGCTGACAGCATGGAGTTTTTTTCAGTTCTAACAACTCGAAAATTTCTGTCCAACCTCCCCTGGCTTGGAAACTTCACATACTAAGACAGTTCAGTAATGGATTGCCCTGACCTGAAACTTAATTCTCTTGCTGGAAGAAATTGTTTTTTCTCCTGAACTGAACACCTAATTCTTCTGAGATAAAGTGAAAAGTTAAAACTAATGACATTTTGGTCTGTTGTAAACTCAGCAGTGTAAACATTCTGTCCATTAACACCACAGGAATACTACCAGGCGCTTAACTGAAATCATGTGCTTTCTTAGAACTGACACACTGAGGTCACTGCTCTCAATGAGTTTCTGACTTGCTGTTTAAAAAAGAATTACTCTCTCAGAACTGACCCACACCCATCTGCCTCCAGGTTATAATCCAAAGCCAAAAGTAAAAGATATAATACACCTTCCATCACAACATGAAATGGATTAACAGAAGTTAATAGCATTGTTTCTGCAACATATTTTACTATCCTGTGATACCCAGTATAGCTCTTATCAGAAATGCAACAGCTACCATTAGGTACAAAAGGCAGCAAAGGAAGATCCCACAGACAGCAAGGTGATTATGACCACGCTATCAGTGTATCTGATGTTGGTTGAGAGACTAATTTTAGTTCCAGTGCCAGGAAAATCAACAGAATCTATTCCATCAGTTGGGACCACCTGAGACAGTGCAGCATTCCTTCAATGAAGCACAGTGACTGTCGGGATGGGTTAAATGGCCCAGTCTCTGAAGTGGGACTTAAACATGCAACCATGACTCAGGGGAGATAGTTGTGGGAACTGGTAGTGCAAAAGCTGACTGCTGTATTTCCAAAATTATGGGAGCGACTGTATTTCAAAAGTGCTTTGTTGGCTGTGAAGCATTTTGAACACCTGAATGCAAATGCGAGTCTTTGCTTTAATCTCATGTTCCCATGAAGTCACAAACATGGAGGGGTAAAGAGAGGGTCCTCTCCAAGTGGATGTTTCTGGCACAATGTCATGAAACATGCTGGGTGACAGAAAAGTGTAAGGAGATGACACTGAAGATCCTGATAGGTTTCTCTGTGGGAGGATAGGCAAACAGCAGAGCCAGGTCACTGCCACTCTCATCTCACTATCATCAGTCAAGTCAAAACTGGGGGAGGGGATTTCATAAAACAATACAGCACAGGAATGGTCTCTTCAGCCCACCATGTCCATGCCAATCTCAGTGCCATTCTAAAGTAATCCAATCTCCCTGCACATGCTCCCTCTCACTCTATTCCCCTGCCTATTCATGTCGGAGAAAGTGAGGACTGCAGATGGTGGAGTTGAGAGTGTGGTGCTGGAAAAGCACAGCAGGTCAGGCAGCATCTGAGGAGCAGGAGAATCGACGTTTCAGACAAAAGCCTTTCATCAGGAATGAGGCTTGTGGGCCGGGGAGTGAGAGATAAATGGGAGGTGGGTTGGGCTGGGGTGAAGGTAGCTGAGTGTGCAATAGGTAGGGAAAAAGGGGATAGGTCAGAGAGGTGGGTGGAGCAGATTGATGGGAAAAACGTTGGACAGATCAAGAGAGCAGTGCCCAGTTGGAGGTTTGGGACTGGGATAATGTGGGGTGAAGGGAAATGAGGAAACGAGTGAAATCCCCATTAATCCCATGGGGTTGCATTGTCCCAAGGTGAAAGATGAGGCATTCTTCCTCCCGGCGTTGGGTGGTAAGGGTTTGATGGAGTGGGAGGGGGAGTGGAAGTGGAAGTGTTCAGCCATGGGGTGGTGCGTTGGTTGATGTGGGTCTCCCAGACATGTTCTCTGAAACAATCTGCAAGTTGGCATCTTGTCTCCCTAATGTCGAGGAGACCATATCTAGAGCAATGGATGCAATAGATGACATTTGTGGAAGTACAGGTGTCAGATGTGGGAATGATCCTTTGGGGCCTTGGATGGTGTGGGTGCAGGTTTTACACTTCTTGCGGTGGCAGGGGAAGGTGCCAGGAGTGAGGTGTGGGTTGGGGAGGGTGGGGGCCTAGATCTGACATGGGAGTCATGGAGGGAATGGTCTCTCCAGAATGCTGATAGGGATAAGGAGGGAAATATGTCCCTGATGGTGGAGTCTGTTTGTAGGTTTCTTCCTCCGTTTCTTCCTCTCCCACCATCCCAACCAGTATCCAACCATCGACACCCTCATCTGCTTGGCTGAACTGGTCCTCACCCTTCACAACTTCTCCTTCCAATCCTGCCACTTTCTCCAAACCAAAGGGGTAGCCACGGGCACCCACATGGCTTCCAGCTATGCCTGTCTGTTTGTTGGGTATATGGAACAGTCCACCTTCTGCAGCTACATTGGCACCATTCCTCACCTTTTCCCCTGCTTCATCGATGACTGTATTGGCACTCCCTCATGCTCCCACAAGGTGCTTGAACAGTTCATCAACTTCACTAACACCTTTCACCCCAACTTCAAATTCACCTGGACCATCTCGGACATCTCTGTCCCCTTCCTCTCCATCACCACCTCTGGCGACTGACCAATCACAGACATCTACTACAAGCCCGTGGACTCCCACAGCTACCTGGCCTACACCTCCTCCTAACCTGCCTCCTGTAAAAACACCATCCCTTATTCCCAATTCTGCCGCATCTGTTCCCAAGATGACCAATTCCACCTCAGACAGTCCTAGATAGCTTCCTTTTCCCAAGATTGCAATTTTCCCTCTCACATGGTCGATGATGCCCTCCAACTCATCTCCTTCACTTCCTACACCTTCACCCTCAAACCCAAACCCTCCAATCACAACTAGGACAGAACTCCCTGGTCTTCTCCTTCCACCCCAGTAACTTCCATATACATCACATCATCCTCCACCACATCTGTCACCTACAAAGAGATACCACCAGGGATATATTTCCATCCCCATCCCTACGAGCATTCCGGAGAGACCATTGCCTCCATGACTCCCTCGTCAGATCCACACCTCCACTCTCCCCAGCCCACACCCAACTCCCAGCACATTCCCTTGCCACCACAAAAAGTACAAAATCTGCACCCAGACCTTCCCCCTCACCTCTGTCCCAAGGCCCCATGGGATCCTTCCACATCTGACAGAAATTTACCTGTACCTCCACCAATGTCATCTACTGTATCCGTTGCTCCCGATGTGGTCTCCTCTACATCGGGGAAACAGGACGCCAACTTGCAGATTGTTTCAGAGAACATCTCTGGGAGACCCACACCATCCAACCCACTGACCCGTGGCTGAACACTTCAACTCCCCCTCCCACTCTGGCAAGAACATGCAAGTCCTGGACCTCCTCCATTGCCAAACTCTTACCACCCGATGCCTGGAAGAAGAACACCTCATCTTCCCCCTTGGGACCCTGCAACCACATGGGATCAATATAGTTTTCCTCATTTCCCCTCCCCCCACATTATCCCAGTCCCAAGCCTCCAACTCAGCACTGCCCTCTTGACCTGTCTATCGGTTTTCCCATCTATCCGCTCCACCCATCTCTCCGATCTATCACCTTCTTCCCCACCTTCATCTACCTATCTCATTCTCAGCTACCTTACCCCCAACCCCTCACCCCTCCCATTTATCTAGCCCACAAGCCTCATTCCTGATAAAGGGCTTATGCCCGAAAACTTCGATTCTCCTGATCCTCGGATGCTGCCTGACCTTTTCAGCACCACACCCTTGACTCTGCCTATTCACTTGTCTGTCTAAATGTCTCTTAAATGTTGCTATTGTATCTGCTTCTACCACCTTCCCCAGACAGCACATTCCAGGCACCTATCACCCTCTGTGTAAAAACGTTGCCTCACACATCTCCTTTATGCTGTCCCCCTCTTATCTTAAATCTATGCTCCCTATTATTTGACATAACCACCATGTGAAAGAGTTCCTGATGGCATTAAGCCATTCACAATGCCAAGGACATATTAACAGATAATACCTCTCTTAAGGGGTAATGTATTATTAGAACTGGGACTGAGTTACTCGAATATTTTTTATATTGTTCACACAATCTGTTATTAAAGACCCTTTGTCATTAAGGTGACACCCCATCTGATTTTCCAGGGGAGTGTGTGGCACACTTAAAAGTTGAGCAGTGACCTACCCAATCTCTAAGCTCAAACAGCTGGCCATTAATTCAATTTCTCATCTCGAATTTGGCTGTGCACAGTTGCTACATTTGCAAATAAAACTACAATAACAACATTTCTAAAGTTAAAAATCACACAACACCATTTTATAGTCCAACAAGTTTATTTGGAAGCACTAGCTTTCGAAGCGCTGCTTCTTCACCAGGTGGTTGTGGAGCAGATTCATAGACACAGAATTTATAGCACATTTCTAAAGTCCTTCAATGTCTATAAAGCACTTTGGGTCATCCTGAGGTTGTGAGGGCACTATCTAAATGCAATCAGTTTCTTTCTCTCTCTGTTTTATTGTTGAGCTTTGAGAATAAGGTACTAGGTGAGATGGAGACTTTTGTTTCTATAGTCCCCATCCCCAATTATAATGAAAATTATAACCATTTCTCTTCAGATCTCAGCAGCACGTCAGTATTAAATGAACTAAAAGTTTGCAATTATAGAGTAGCAGATGGCTGTCTCTTGATAATGATTGCCTGAAACATATCAGACCAATCTGAGGCTCAAAACCATACCCTGAACATGGTAATTATATAATTAAATAGATAAAGTGATAGGTTAATGAGAATTTCATACTTGAGATCTAATTGTCAAAGCACAAGTTTGTAACACACTTTTCACATCCTCCGAAGTATTTTACAGATACTGGAATGCTTTAACTTAGGAAATGTGGCAATCATTGATGTCTCAACAAATTTCCAATCTTCTAATGGCCACTCTAATTGGATCTGCTTAAGGAATAAATATTAACCAGAATATCAATGATAAAACTCCCATTATTCCTCATTAATTCCTCAGTTGAAAGACTGAACCTCTAACAGTGTAGTACTCTCTGAAGAAGGGTCACTATAGCTGAAACGTTGACTCTGTTTTCTCTCCATAGATACTGGCAGACCTGCTGAGTTTCTCCAGCAATTGTTGTGGTTCTGTTCGCCGAGCTGGAAGTTTTTGCTGCAAACGTTTCGTTCCCTGGCTAGGGAACATCATCAGTGCTATTGGAGCCTCCTGTGAAGCGCTGCTTTGATGTTTCTTCCGGTATTTATAGTGGTAATAAATACTATAAATACCGGAAGAAACATCAAAGCAGCGCTTCACAGGAGGCTCCAATAGCACTGATGATGTTCCCTAGCCAGGGAACGAAACGTTTGCAGCAAAAACTTCCAGCTCGGCGAACAGAACCACAACAACGGACACCCGAGCTACAAATCTTCAACCAGACTTTCTCCAGCAATTTCTGTTTTTACATGTAGCTTCTGTCAGTACCCCACTGGAAGTGTCAGCCTAGGTTGAATGATTATGGTTGGATTCAGGATTGAGAGATCTAATAATAGAGGCATGGCCAGCTCTTGATATTACAAAGGAGTATGGATTAGAGTGGTGCTGGAAAAGCACAGCAGGTCAGGCAGCATCTGAGGGGCAGGAAAATCGACGGTTTAGGCAAAAGCTCTTCATCAGGACTCCTGATTCCAGAATCAGCAGTCCTCACTTTTGCCTATTACAAAGGAATGTGGTGACTTTAGTCAGGTCAGAGTTTAATAGTGTGCCTGCCTAGTTCTACGAGATAGTTGTTTCTTAACAATGTTGAAGAACTAGTCACAGTGACATTCACTTTGTAAATACGACCATGTCAGTAGGCAGTCAAATTGTGTAATGATATTCGTCTGTCTAGCTCAATCAGTACAGCATGGGACTCTTATTCCATCCCACTGCTGTACATTCGAGCCCCATACTTGCCACTGAATCATTTCCACTGGTGAAAAGAATGAGATTTAAAGTAATTGGCAAAAACACTATAAGAAAGTACTTGTTCCACAGCTATCGGTTAGGTTTTGGAATGCACGTTGAGAGTGTGGCACAGACACATTCAAAAGGAGTCGAGAGTGTGGTGCTGGAAAAGCACAGCAGGTCAGGCAGTGTCCAAGGAGCAGGAGCAGGGCCTGATGAAAGGCTTGTGGCCGAAATGTCGATTCTTCTCCTCCTCGGATGCTGTTTGACCTGCTGCGCTTTTCCAGCAACACACATTTGACTCTGATCTCCACATTTGCCGTCCTCATTTTCTGTGAGCACATTCAAAGGGAGTCAGACTATTATTTGGAAAGGAGCAACGTAGAGGGAGAAGGCAGAAGGATAGCATTCAGTGAAAAGCTCATCCAGAGAGCTGGTGCAGACCCAATGGCCTGAAAGGCCCCATTCTGTGTTCAATAGTGCTAAGATGTTTCGGGCAAAAAGGAGAGCCAGTGATACGCTCACAAGAATCACTCACTGAAACAGAATGAAAAAGTGAAAAACCCTTGCATTTGCATTGTGCTTCTTGCAACTTTACGATGCCCAGAAATGTCCTATACAGGAACAGACTTTGGCCATTCGTTCTCTCATTTCGATAAGATCATGACTTTCTAATTACTCCACCTTCCTGCTTACCTTCCATTAAAAAAAAAGACTCTTCCATACCAAAAATCTACTCACCTCTGCCTTAAAAATATCCAAAGTCAGAAGTCCCACGACACTAGATTTATTTAAAATCCGAGCTTTCATAGAATCCCGAGAGAGTGGAAGCAGGCCATTCGGCTCTTTGAGTCCAGACTAATCCACAGCGAGCACCCCGCCCAGACCCACCCTCCTACCCTACCCTGTAATTCCAAGGGCCAATCCGTCTAACCTGCACATCTTTTGACTGTGGGAGGAAACCCACGCAGATACAGGGAGAACGTGCATACTCCACACAAACAACTGCCCAAGATTGGAATCAAACCCAGGACTCTGGCTGTGAGGCAGCAGTGCTAACGACCGAGTCACCGTGCCACCCCTTCATCAGGTGAAGTAGAGGGAAGCACACAGGCACAGAATATATGACTGTGAACAGATAAGTGCAAATGGTATCAGTGGAGTGGCAATAAGCTGAATAATAAGTCTCTGCAGGTGATCAAAAGTATCAGACAGTGTGAGTAAAGTATCTACAGCTGAACAACAAGTGAAGGGGTGTCTATGAACCAATTGATTCAGTTAGAAAGATAATTACAAAAAGTCAAAAGTCAGATGGTGCTAGAGACAGACCAAATGGCTGGAATAACATGAGTTATTCAAAGATTCTACTCCAACTGTTCTTCAGGAAGAGAATACCAAAGAGTTGTGACCCTCTGAGGAAACAAGACATTATCCTTGTCTCTGTCTGAAAGGAGCCATCCCCTATTTTAATTCTGCCACAAGAGACAACATCCTCTCCACATCCATGTGGTCAAGTCCTTTCAGGACTTTACATGTTTCAATCAAGTTATTTTTCCAAACTCCAGTGGGCTCAAGCCTTTTGTCATAAAACAAACCCCATATTCCAAGTGTGTGGTAAATCTTTTCTGAACTGTCTCCAACAAATTTACAGGAGAAAGTGAGGTCTGCAAATGCTGGAGATCAGAGCTGAAAATGTATTGCTGGAAAAGCGCAGCAGGTCAGGCAGCATCCAAGAAACGTCGAATCTCCTGTTCCTTGGATGCTGCCTGACCTGCTGCGCTTTTCCAGCAACACATTTTCACCAACAGATTTACAGTCTTCCTAAAAGAAAGAGATCAATACTGTTCACAGAATTAAGAGTTTAATGATGACCATGAAACTGTTGTCTAGTGTCAGAAAAACCCATCTGATTCACTAATATCCTTCACTAATATTCACCTGGTTGAGCCTACATGTGACTCCAGACTCACATTTACCTCTTAATAATAAAAATAAATAAATAAACTAATAAATAATAGACGTTAGCCTACCCAGTGCCACCCTTGACCCTGAGAATGAATAATAGAAAATAGTACCAAAGACTTATGCCCCAGAATTGGCTTCTTTCCTAGCCGAAAATGTGTTGCTGGTCAAAGCACAGCAGGCCAGGCAGCATCTCAGGAATAGAGAATTCGACGTTTCTAGCCAAGCTATTCCAAGTTACAATACTGGTATCCACCCGACAGTGTGGAAAATTGTCGAGGTATTTTCTGTACAGAAAAAGCAGGTCAGATTCTATCCAGCCAATTACCACCCCATCAGTCTACTCTCAATCATCAGTGAAGTGATGGACGGTGTCAGCAACAGTGCTATCAAGCAGCACCTGCTCAGCAATAACCTGCTCAGCGACATCCAGTTTGGGTTCCCCCAGGGTCACTCAGCTCCTGACCTCATTACAGCCTTAGTTCAAACACGGACAAAAGGGCTGAATTCCAGAGGGGAGGGGAGAGCAAAAGACTTTGACATCAAGGCTGCATTTGACCAAAGGAAGGGTGGCCCAGCCAGTGATGACCACATCCCATGAGTGAATAAACAAACTCCCACAGTAATGGGTTTTACACTAAATGGAACAGCAGGAATAGGAGGAGACCAGTTAGCTCTTCAGCCTAGTCCATATTTCAGACTGGTTATTGTTTATGTGTCCTGGAATTCTAAAGAAGCATTATTTCAATGCACACATGGAGGGAAATGCAGAACACCAATGGAATTGATGATCAGTACTACAGTGCTCTGGGTACAGATGCTCTTGGACTTCTAGATGTTTACAGCATAGAAGGAGGCCATTCAGTCCATCATGTCAATGACTGTCAGCAAAGATCTGAACTACACAAATCCCATTTTTTGACCCATGGCCATGGAGGCTATGGCAATGCAAGTGAACATCTAAATACTGTTTAAATGTTATGTAGCTTCTGATTCAACTACATTTTCAGATAGTGAGTTCCAGATCCCCATTACCCTCTGGTTGAAAAACATTCTCCTCAACTGTCCTCTTAGCCTTCTATGTCTTACCTTAAATCTATGTCCCCCTGGTTACTGTCCGTCTACTACTGGAAAAAAAGTGCCTTCCTATCCAATCCATCAATGCCCCTCACAATCTTTTACACCACTGTCAGATTCTCACTCAACCTTTGTTGGTCTAAGGAAAACAACTCCAGCCCATCCAATCTTTCCTCACAGTTCAGACCCTCCATTCAGGCAGCATTCTGGTCAATCTCCTCTGAACCATCTGTCGTGCAATAACATCCTTCATATAATTGTAGTGAGTGCAAGGAGGTCAACCAGGTGGACTTCATAGAATATGGGTTCCCTGATCAGACCTGGTCCAAACAGAGAGCACTGGCCAATAGAAATGAACAACAGTGTCAGACAGCCTGTTCACTCCGAGAGTTGGCTTGGAGGGAGCTGGATCAGTGTCAAGGACTCTCCATGTGTAAATAAAGGATGACTTGGTGGTGGGATACTGGTTCCTTGAAGTTATTTCAGTGGAAACAAGAGAAAACATTCCTGAAGACGTTCATTCACAACAGTTGTTTTGAGTTGGGGTAAGCATTTCTGGCATCATGCCTGTATTTGGGAAGCTTGACTCATTCAATCCTACCGTCAAAGACCGGGCCCAGAATATGGAAAGAATAGGTTATTTTTTGCAGGCAAATGATGTTGGGGCAGATGAAAATCAATAAGTAATTCTCCTGACGGCTTGTGAAGCTGCAGTTTTTAGATTATTGGCAGCCTGACTTTCCTTGAGGCACCAGATACAAAAACATTTCAAGAGTTGATGGATTTACTGAAGAAATATTATTACCCTAAGACTTCCCTCTAATTCTGAGATGCTATCAACTTTACTCAGCAATTTGACAACCGGGGAATCCATATTGGGACTTTTGACCAGGTGAAGACGACTAGTAAAGGCATTTGACTTTGGTTTAACCCTAAAATAGATGTGAGGGACTGTTTGGTATGTAGGATTAATGATGCAACCATACAAAAGCGCCTATTAGCTAATACCCAATTGGACTTTAAACAGGCATGATAACTGGCTTTATCATTGGAAAATGCAAGAAGTAGAGCATATGAGTTGCAGGATATTCTGGTGGAAGTAGACACTCTCACCAATCTGACTGAGCTTGGGGAACACCAATGCAGGGAATTGCATAGCCTCACACTTGCTCGCCCACAGCAAAACCCCAAAACAAAGCCAAGCCTCAGCCGGAATGTTAAAATTTTCTTCAGGATCAGAAATAGCTAGCCATTGTAGCGGATGTCAGTATGTGGACTGAGGACAGTAAAGAGACCCACCAGATCTAAATTGAATAATATGATTCAGAGATCGGTATACAGGAGAATGCACACCCTGGAAATATCTGGTTTGGAAAAGTTAAATTGCTTAGCAACATCCAAATCAAAACCAATCAAAACAAGTGTCTGTCTAAATGGTCACCCAATTCTAATGGAGGTTGATATCAGCACAGCCATTTCAGTAATTGCAGAACAACTCTTCAAAAAATTTGCATGGGACTCCAGCCCATAAGTTTGTGTAAGGCCTCAGCTAGACTGAGAACTTATACCAGGGAACCTTTACAGATTAAGGGTACAACTTTGGTTCCGGTCTCCTATGAGAAGCAGCCAGTTCGGTTACCACTGATTATTTTAAAAGGTTCAGGCATAAGCTTGATGGGGCAAAATTGATGGAGAAAGATTCACCTAGATTGGTTCAGCAATTTTTGATGAGAAAATGTCTGTGTGAGTGAAGTCTTAATTAAATATCCAGAGTTTTTCAAGAAGGTCTAGAGATTATCAAAGGTTGAGAGTGTGGTGCTAGAAAAGCACAGCAGGTCAGGCAGCATCCGAGAAGCCAGGGAATCGATGTTTCAGGCATGAGCCCATTTCCTGATGAAAGGCTCATGCCCAAAATGTCGATTCTCCTGCTCCTAAGATGCTGCCTGATTGCTGTGCTTTTCTAGCACCACACTCTCGATTCTGATCTTCAGCATCTGCAGTCTTCACTTTCTCCTCCCAGATTATCAAGACCACCTTTTATGTTGTCCAAGAAGCAATTCCATGATTCTGCAAGGCCTGCCCAGTGCAATTTACCTTATGGCCAATCGGTCGGCATGGACGAGTTTGGGCCAAAAGGCCTGTCTCTATGCTGTAGGACCCGATGTCTCTAGAGGCAGAAATCAAAGGATTGGAAAGTGAAGGAATCACCAAACTAGTCCGGTTTGTGGCATGGACAGCACCAGTCATACTGATTGTGAAACCTAGTGGGTCAGCTTGCCTTTGTGGTGATTTTAAACGAATGGTAAACTGATTTTTGCAGGTGGATAAATCCCCAATCCCTTGCTTAGAGGATTTATATGCAAAACTGGCAGGGAGGAGCTGTCCTTCATGAAACTGGACATGAGCCATGCATACTTGCAATTGCGGTCAGATGAGGATTCCCACAAGTATGTTATAATTAATACACATAAGGGTTTGCACCAATATACAAGACTATCTTTTGGATTATCGTCAGCCTGCGTAATTTTTTCCAGTAAATGAAGAAAACATTTTACAAGGTCTACCCCAGGTCACGGTTTATCTAGATTATGTGCTAATAACAGGTAGCAATCAGAGAACTTGGACATAGTCCTTAAACATTTCTCAAAGGCCGACCTATGGCCTTAGAAGAAAAAGCTGACCTACTTGGGCTACAGAGTTCACAAGATTGAATCACAACCATTGGAAATTAAAGTGAGTGCAATCAAAGGTGCACCTACTCCCACTTCTGTATTGGAGCTTAGGTCTTTCTTTGGACTGGTAAACGATTATGGAAAGTTCATACATAACCTGGCTTCCATCCTGGCAACTTTGCATCAACTCTTAAAAAAGGGTCAGCCTTGAAAATTGTTGCATTGCCAAGCCATAGCCTACAGAGAAGTGAAGAAATAGCTATCATCCTCTAAGGTGTTGGCATTAAATGATCCCACATGAGACCTGGTATTGACATGCGATACCAACTTTAAGGGCATTGAAATAGTCATTGGATAGACATATGGATGAAAATGGAATACTGTAGTGTAGATGGGCTTCAGATTGGTTCCTCAGGTCGGTGCAACATCAAGGGCCGAAGAGCCTGTACTGTTCTATGTTTGATTCTGGATTAATGGTTCTGGAAGTGCACAGCAGTTCAGGCAGCATCCAAGGTGCAGCCAAATCGACGTTTCGGGCAAAAGCCCTTCGATTTCGCTGCACTTTGGATGCTGCCTGAACTGCTGTGCTCTTCCAGCACCACTGATCCAGAATCTGGTTTCCAGCATCTGCAGTCATTGTTTTTACCTATTCTATGTTCGATCTCTGGCTTAAATTGGCACCCTTCAAGACTATGCCCTAGAACATAGAAGGATACAGCGCAGTACAGGCCCTTCAGCCCTCGATGTTGCGCCGACCGAATCCTACCTAACCTATACTAGCCCAATAACTTCCAAATGCCTATCCAATGCCCACTTAAATGACCATAAAGAAGGAGAGTTCACCACTGATACGGGCAGGGCATTCCATGAACTCACAACCCGCTGTGTGAAGAATCTACCCCTAACATCTGTCCTATACCTACCACCCCTTAATTTAAAGCTATGTCCCCTAGTAACACCTGACTCCATTAGCGGTAAAAGGTTCTTAGTATCTACCCTATCTAAACCCCTAATCATCTTATACACTTCTATCAGATCTCCCCTAAACCTTCTCTTCTCCAATGAGAACAGCCCCAAGTGCCTCAGCCTTTCCTCATAAGATTTTCCTACCATTCCAGGCAACATCCTGGTAAACCTCCTCTGCACTCGTTCTAAAGCTTCCACATCCTTCCTATAGTATGGCGACCAAAACTGCACACAATACTCCAGATGAGGCCTCACCAGAGTCTTATACAACTGCAACATGCCCTCGGGTCATTTACGGTCCCATGAAGGGAAATATTCTCTTTGCATTTACCACTTAAGAATACTATACACTTTAATGAGATCACCTCTCATTTTTTAGAGTATAGTCCCAGGTGTGGTCTTATGAAAGTCCTTCAGATATTTCATAACCTATTCAGAAAGACACTATGATAAACCTCTCGAGCAGGTGGGACTTGAACGGAGTCTCCTGCCTCAGAGGTAGGGACACTACCACTGTTCCACAAGAACCTCCACTCTCAAGGCTCTGCTTAACTGCAAGCTGCATGCTCCAGGTCTGAGCTGCTCTTTGATGAGCTGTCACCTGCGAGCGTGGCCTTGCCCTTTAAGAAGGCGGGAGCTCTGCGAATGACTGACGTCGGCCGCAGCCAACCACAATCCAGTGTGGGTTCAACTCCCCATTGGGCGGGCCCAAGCCTTTGATTGGCATCGATTCCATGCAATGGGAGGTCCGAGGCGGGTCAATGGCGACGGGGCGGAGGCGGGACTCGGTTCGGGCACTCCGTGGGCGGGGCCGGAGTAGGGGCAGGCCGCGGAGAATGGGAGCTTTGTGCAAGCGGTAGCCGCGGCGGGTCGAGGGTCTTTGGGCATCGGCGGAGAGCGAGAGGCGTCAGTGCGGGGAGCCGTGGTGTTATACGGCCGGCGGGCGGGGTGGGTGTGTGTGGGGTCCGGGGGTTTGTTGTGTTTTTGTCGGTGGGGGGATTCTAAGATGGCGGTGGCGGGGCCTCGGCTCGCTCCCGGGTTACTCGCGGCCGCTCTCCTCCTGGCAACAGCAACAACAACAACAGCAGCAGCAGCTTCTTCCTCGGCTTGTCCCCCGCAATGCTTCTGCGACGACGGCCTGGTGGATTGCAGCAGGCGGCAAGCGGCGGCGATTCCTCAACAGCTTCCAGTCTGGGTCAAGCAACTGTGAGTGTCAGGCGGGCGGGCGTGAAAGTGAAATCAGGGGCGCGGGAGGGCCCGGCACACACTGCAGAGAGTATCATTGTATCAGCCTGAGCCCAGAGCAGGACAGGCACTGACACCCTCAGAAAATTATTACACCCTCAGCAATTATTATACCCTCAGAAAATTATTACACCCTCAGAAAATTATTACACCCTCAGAAAATTATTACACCCTCAGAAAATTATTACACCCTCAGAAAATTATTACACCCTCAGCAATTATTACACCCTCAGAAAATTATTGCACCCTTAGCAATTATTACACCCTCAGCAAATTATTACACCCTCAGCAATTATTACACCCTCAGCAATTATTACACCCTCAGCAATTATTACACCCTCAGAAAATTATTATACCCTCAGAAAATTATTGCACCCTTAGCAATTATTGCACCCTTAGCAATCATTGCACCCTCAGCAAATTATTACACCCTCAGAAAACTATTACACCCTCAGCAAATTATTATACCCTCAGTAATTATTACTGAACATCCCCATTTGCAAAAAAAAACCTGCTGGAGACCACAGCAGGTCAGACAGCATCTAGGGAGAGAGAGAGAGAGCGTGTTCAGTGCAGATTCCAGCATCTGCACTAATTGCTCCTACATCCCAATAAAAACCTCCATTTGCAAACTTCATCAAAATGCTCGGCCTTCCTCTCCTCAGGTGTCAGTTTTGACCTTTCTCGCCACGTAGGGCTGGAGTGGAAGGTCATTAACGCCCCCACTCTGTCTCCTCACAGACGCTGCTTGACGGGTCCCCCCCCAACGCCTTTCCCAGCACTTTCTCTCCATTACCCATTTCCAGAAGCTGCACTGGTTTGCTGCTTGTTATTTTGCAAGTTTTGTATGGTTTCCAGTGTCTGAGGGGGGTGGTGTACTTTTGAAGAGATGCAAGATATCACCCAGAATGATCTGGCATTCTTCCCCCTCCAGAAGCCCTGACATTCCCCACCCTCCCTAAGAAGCCCTGACATTCTCTTTCCCCCCCCCCCCCCACAGAAGCCTTGACATTCCCCCCTCCCCAGAAGCCTTGACATTTCCCCCCCTCCCCAGAAGCCTTGACATTTCCCCCCCTCCCCAGAAGCCCTGACATTTCCCTCCCCTCCCCTCCCCTCCCCTCCCCTCCCCTCCCCTCCCCTCCCCTCCCCTCCCCAGAAGCCTTGGCATTCCCCCCCTCCTCAGAAGCCTGGACATTTCCCTCCACCTTCCCAGAATGATCTGATGTCACCCCGCTCCCCCCCCCCCAAGAAGTATCCAATGTGTACCCCCCCCCCCGAAGTATCCGATGTGTACCCCCCTATTCCCCATTTCCCCAGAATGATCTGGCTTTCCCCCTCATCCCCAGACTGGTCTGATATTCTTCTCCTCCCCCAGAATTTTTATCTTGTGATAAAAATAGAATTTGCAACCCCACTCCTCTAACCAGCAAGCTAGTGGCTGTGTTCATTTAGATTTGTAACTGAAACGTTTAACACTTTGTGACACAAAACATTGAACTTCCAGGTAGTCTTCCCATAATGAAAATTACATTTTCATTTTTCAACCCCCCTCAGAACTGCTTCGCATCAAAAATAAATCCTATTTATTTCCCAGTTGCAGTTTCTGCAGTGAATCAAATCCATCCGAGCCAGCAGCTGTCATGATGCATATCAGCCCTAGTAAAGTTTTATGATCTGGCCGACTCCCCTGATGGTGATTTGATCTCCCAATGCCGGCTGTGTATGAGCACATCCTGATATTTTCCCAGCCCCTTGTCACTGTTAAGTTGCAGTTTGGTCCTTGAGGGTATAGTAAATGGATTCTAATTGTTATGAGTTGGAGTGGATTGCTTAAGAGGGTAGTGGAAGCAGATTTAATAGAAACTGATTTAATAGTAACTTTAAAAAGGGAATTGGATAAATACTTGAAGGGATGAAATTGTAGAGGAGTGAGACTAATTGGTTAGTCCTTTCAAAGAGCCTTTAATTCTCTAATGTACCAAGTTTGTTCTGATCAGTTTGTGTAGGTTTCTGTAAGACTGCATTCTTCTCCATAATGTTGGCGAATTTAATTATGGTACATGACAAATTGCCTTCCTACACTTTAAGGTTCTGTGATTAGTTGTGGAGTGGGTACAAATTCGTCTTTATTGTTAACTGCTTTTTTCTGAGTGTTTCATATCCTGACTTATGTTGAAGTACATTCACTGTTAACATGTAGAAAAATGTGACAACCAAATTGTTCACAGATAAGAATAGGCTTTTCTTTTCTTTGCAGAGATGAACTTTGCCCAGAGTTTCTTATTAAAATACTCATTATTCAGAATAACTAGTTTACTGATGAATGTTGGTTTTTGTTTGACACATTGGAAGTTTTAACCCCAAGTAAGAGTCTCGAAAGGGAAACTGGATTGCGATGTGGATTAATCCCATTTGATACTTCCTGTTTTATCGACTACCTCAATTCTGATTCCATTCATTCATGCTGTCTTAAGGTTCCACGTTTCATTTCATCAGTCCTGTGCAAAAATTTGTTTCAACAAAAATAGAGCAACACATTGCATATACCTAGAAAAGCAAAATCAGATTGAGTTCCTGTTCATGAGTATTTGGTACCCTTGCCAAGTCAGGATATGAAAGTTAAATGTGAGCAGCATCTGGGATGATGCCCACCACAGTTAAATGCCCTGTAACTCTCAGTTGAAGAGTGGTCAGTTGTGAGTTGCCTGCAGGATGACTGGTGCTCGCTGAATTTTACTAGAGCACAGTTTTTGCTCTGTTCTTTATTTTTAGCTCGAGTAATAATGTGTACAACTGCTTAAAATGTTTTTGCAGAGCCTTGCAAGTGTTTTTCTTCTGTTTGCCAGTGTCACTGGCTAAGCCAGTATTTATTGCTTATATCTATTTATTGTTGAACTGAAAGACATGCTAAGTTACTTCAGAGGACAGTTAAAAGTCAATCACATTAATGTAAAACAAAGAATCCTGGATGATGGAGATATGAAACAAACAAAAACAGAATTTGCTGGAGAACTTCAACAGGACTGGTAGCATCGATAGAGAGAAAAACAGAGTTAACATTTCAAGTCCAGTGAACCTTCAGAACTGTCCAGAATTTCTGAATTTCTTCCAAGAATCAGTCACATGTGGGTCTGGAGTCAAAGTAGGCTAGAACAACAAGTGTAGCAGGTTCTCTCCTTTAAGATCATTCATGGACTTTTAGGTTTTTTCAACAATGACAGTAGTTACATGGTTGCCATTTTAATTGCAGATATTTATTGAATTCACATTTCACCATCTGCCATTATATTAGACTGGGACTCTGGATTACTAGTCCAATGGCACTCCATAACACCACCATTTCCCCAGCTAACTTAGAGTGACTTATGTATAGACTGTGCAAGGATCTTTGGGTGACGTTATGGCCATGCAACTTGCAGGAAGCATTGTTTGGGGAATAAAGGAGCTTTCATGTTTTAATTAATATGCTAATGTTGATATCATTCTGTAAGCCACAATGTATAGCAACAAGTTCTCTCTAACCCCACACTCCTAAGAGTAAAGTTTAATTAGGCCAGTTTTAGCAGGTGTAGTTATGAATGGCTAACTTGGTGCAGAGCAGAGATCGATTGCATGAAGTTCCTAGTGTACAGCAATTACTCACTGAACATACTTTCTGTTTGAAATGGAATTACTTTTAAATATCAGTAGATTAAAAAGGAAAATTGTACTTTTATCTGGCTTCTTTCACTATTTAAGGATGTCCCAAAGTGCTTCACAGCCAACAAAATGCCTTTGAAGGGTGCATTCTTTTGTAAGGTAAAAGAAATGTAGCAGTTAATTTAGGCACAGTGAGCTCCTATTAACAGAAAGCAAATAGGTTAATGATGAGATTTTTAATGTTTTAGAGATAAATATCAGCTGCGAGAATGAAGTGTATGCAGAGGTTGTCTCAATGTGGACATCTAAGCCTTCAGAAATGGGCAGGCTTATGGCTTTCTATCACAGATATACTGAGAAGCCCTTCAATAAGATTTTATTTTAGTTTTTTGAAGTATGGATAATGGCTACAATTTTTCCACTTGTGCAGTCAACAGTTCAGATCTCTCTACTAAAATAATCTAATGGAGGAGAGACTGCAAGCTGGCAATGGCAGAAGGGGAAATCGTAATTGTTAAAGTGTACTGGTGTGTTGTACTATAGCAAAGTGGCGCTGGGTGGATATTAAATAAAAAGTTTCATTTATTTAGCTGCTTTAACATTGTAAGACACCGATATTATCTGACAAAATTTGACATTGATTCAATTTGGAGTTATCAGGCCGTATAACCAAAAGCTCAGTCAAAGAGACAGATATTTTACTGTCTTTAAAGGTGGAAGAAGGACATGGAAGATGTAGAGTGTGGGGAAATAGATGGTGACATCTTGAAATATGTTCATATTACTGAGGTGGAGCTGCTAGATGTCTTGAAATGCATAAAACTGGATAAATCACCAAGACCTGACTAGGTGTTCCTGCAAATGTGGTACTACTGTCTGAGAAAGGTAGTAAGAAAAAGCCAGGAAACCATAGACTGGCGAGCATGACGTCAGTGTTGGGCAAATTGTTGAGGGAATCCGGACACACAGGATTTACATGTATTTGGAAAGGCAAGGACTGTTTTAAGGATAGTCAGCATGGCTTTGTGTGTGGGAAATCATCCAAGGAGCAGGAGAATCGACGTTTCGGGCATTAAGAAGGGCTAATGCTCGAAACGTCGATTCTCCTGCTCCTTGGATGTTGCCTGACCTGCTGCGCTTTTCCAGCAACACATTTTTCAGCTCTGATCTCCAGCATCTGCAGTCCTCACTTTCTCCGCGTGGGAAATCATGTCTCTCAAACTTGATTGAGTTTTTTGAAGAAATAACAGAGGATTAATGAAGGCAGAGTGGTGCACATGATCTATATGGACTTCAGTAAGGCTTTCGACAAGTTCCTCATGGGAAACTGGTTAGCAAGGTTAGATCTCATGGAATACAGGGAGAACTAGCCATCTGGATACAGAACTGGCTCAAAGGTAGAAGACAGGAGATGGTGGAGGAGGGTTGTTTTTCAGACTGGAGGCCTGTGATCATTGGTGTGCCACTAGGATCCGTGCTGGATCCATTACTTTTTGTCATTTATATAAATGATTTGGATGTGAACATAGGAGGTATAGTTAGTAAGTTTGCAGATGACACCAAAATTGGAGGTGCAGTGGACAGTGAAGAAGATTATCTCAGATTACAATGGGATCTTGATCAGATGGGCCAGTAGGCTGAGAAGTGGCAGATGGAGTTTAATTCAGATAAATGTGAGGTGCTGCATTTTGGAAAAGCAAATCAGAGCAGGACTTATACACCTAATGGTAAGGTTGTAGGGAGTGTTGCTTAACAATGAGACCCTGGAGTGCAGGTTCATAGCTCCTTGAAAGTGGAGTTGCAGGTAGATAGGATAGTGAAGATGGCGTTTGATATGCTTTCTTTTATTGGTCAAAGCATTGAGTACAGGAGTTGGGAGGTCATGTTGCGGCTATACAGAACGTTGGTTCAGTCATTTTTGGAATATTGTGTACAATTTTGGTCTCCTTCCTATACAATAGATGTTGTAGTGTTCAAGACCTTGTAGCACAAGGACTAAGGAAGTTGTTTAAAATTGTGTTAAGCTTCACAGTAGGAAATAAATGGCAGTATGTCACTATTAAAAAATTACTGCCATGTTAAGCAGAGTGCATTGTTTCAGATTTAATTAAATTTGTCCTTCCATACGGAACAACATGATCACTTTTGAAAAAGATATCAAGCTCAGATTGTGGTGTTGCCAATCAGTGCAAGGTTAGATGAGACAGAAATCCACTATGGTCAGTAGGACACAATTCTTCCTTTTAATAGTGACGGATTTCTTATGCATGGTGTTAGGATATTCTAGAAGCCCATGAAAGGACAGAGATGTAGTTACTTCTTAGGACATTGGGGGCACTGTGAACCTATAGTTTAAAATGATGACCAAAGTAATTTTTAATTCTGGGATTATTGCCATAACAAATAACAAAGCTGATGTTCAAATGAGAGAACATTTAAACTAAGCGATTAGATTAAGGTAAACTATGTGATAATAAGACTAGGAAAATGTTTCGAACATATAGTAATTCTTTGTGTCTATGATACAGAATGTCTCAAATATATGTAAAGCCTTTGTAAAAATGTTTCCAGAATACATAGAACCTTTGCAAATTATACCATTTTGAAGAAGGCTTTTGTTTGTGAAAGATCACGTTGCATGAATTGAGATCAGAAAATAGTATAACTAACGGAGCTTATCGATAGATTTTCAGAACTTGTACATTTTCTCCAGCGAACCACTCGATCTTTCATGCTTCGCTGTAACAGCTAAGTTTCTGCAGCTAAATAAACGTACCTGCTTTATATCAAATAATTGGGTAAGTGTGGTCACTCCTTAAAAGAACACGCTTGGACGAATTCCGTCCTAACGTATGGTGACCCTGTAAGTGGAGGAGGAGACCACAGGTTGGCAGATTGGGAGGCAGACAAACTTTTCGGCCGAAACTTTAAGGTGAGGAAGCGCCTGTTACATCAAAAGCTTCCAGTAGTTAACTTTTGAGTTAGACATTTGTCTGCTTTTTAATCCTCACCAACTTGAAATTGAATTGATTTGGACACAAAGGTACAGAATCTTAGCTGGTACGTCACTTTAAATCTTCTAATGTTAATTTCTCTCCGATGTTAAAATTCTTCTAGGTGAGGGGAACCGCGGACCCCGTCGTGCACACTAAAAATTCCTAGAAGTGAGGAGTCTCCGCCGTTAAAATTCTTCTAAGTGAGGGGATTAGCTATGTCCGCCGTGCAAATGTGAAAGTCCTAGAAGTGAGGAGGGAAAGTGTCGTAGAATTTGTCTCCGCCAGTTTAAAATTCTTCCAAGTGAGGGGTTTGGCTAACCTTGACGCGCTAGTGTACACTAAAAATTCTTGGGAGTGAGGAGACTTGCAGTAGGAATTAGTCTGAACCGTTTCCTTGTAGGGATTTTTTCCGCTCAGACGTCTATTCTTAAAGACGTACTGTTTTGAAAGCGGATCCCAATAGGGAAAAGAGTCAGATGATTGAAGTGGATATCTGAATTTGTATGTTTCTGTAAGTATGTGACAAAGGGGCCGGCCAGAATAGGAAGAACGAACAGAAGCTGCTAATATAAATGACTATGTGTATGTATGAGTAAAAAATCTATTCGTTGTAAGAGAGAGAAAGTCTCTGGGTGTGTAAAATCTGTGTGTTTAAGTATTTTTAAGTTTGTAAAAATCTATGAGAGTAAGAGAGTTTCTGTGTTTGTGAAGATCTAAGTGTGTATAAGAATCTCTGTGTGTGAAAATCTGATTGCGAGAAAGAGAGAGTCTCTGTGTGTGTGAAAATTTGTGTGTGTGTAAGAATCTTTTTGTATAAAAATCTCTGTAAAAAAGAATCTCTTTGTGTGAAAATTTGTATGGGTCTGTGGAATTAAGAAACTGTGTGTCATATCTCAAAAAGAGAGAGAGAATTTTACTGCTGCAAGCTTTATCAGTGTGTCTGCCTGTGAGCAGAAGGCTTCTCAGCTAACAAGCAGTTTAACACTGTGCTCTGGCTTGAATTCATCTGTTTGTTAATTTTTTATGTTTAAGACTTGTAGTCTGTCATTTAATTCTGTGAGATATTTTTGATTGTTATTTCATGAATGCTTAACGTGATTTTCTTTCAGGATAGAATTTTAATAGATATTGAGAAAGGAGAAAAGATTAGTTGGTAACTGATAAGGTTAAACCCCATTTTTTGAGAGAAAATTTTATGTTTAAATGAAAGTAGTATAAGGTGGACAGCAGAAAAATTTATTTTTGACAACAGCTTACAGTGGAAAAAAAGGAGAAAGTGTCAAAGAAAGATAGAAACAGAAACAAAGGGGGGGGCAAGCTTAGAGTCAGATAAGAGAAAATAAGATGGAGGAATTAAATTTTGGACAACCAAAATTGCGCCACCTCAGGACAGAATGTCCTGGAGTTCCCTGGTGGAGACTCAGTCTAGGTGGGAATACGACCCTAACGGGTCGACTGCTATTGGACTGTGTAGCTTTACAGAAAGAAACTTTAGACCTAGTCTTAGGACAGGCTTTAAATCAAAAAGAACTTATTATAAAAAAGATTAAGGAGACTTTTCAGAATGTTACATTAATGACAAATATACTAGAGGGTCTCCGAGAGTCTCCTAATACTTTAGTACGCCAAGTGATTGACTTGGGCAAACCCCCTACCAAGGGGATAAGTCAGGACACGAATGAGTCACTGGGGTGGAAGACCAAATTTGTGGTAACTTTTACACCACAATGGGATTTGAACTGTTTGGTAGCATCTGTGTACATCCCCCCGGAGTTAAAAAATAATGAGTCCAACCCAGCACCTGTAACGACAAACCCGATAACACAGACAGGGAAGGTTTTAGAAGACGTTAAGAAACTTATTGAAAAAAATAATACATTTAAAGAAGCTCAAAGAAAAATACAGAATCTGGATAAGAATCTTAAGCTGTGGAGGAGCAGAAACGGGTTCCCCGCAGATGACCAACTGTTTTTTACAGCTGCTGATTTTGACGAATTTCAATCAAAAATTCAAGATAATTTGACAGAGAGAAAAGAGGAAGCAAAGGAAAATGTTTTTAGTAAAATCAAATTGTCAACGAAAATAGATGATGAGGACGTCTATCTACGGGAATTATTGGCACGATTCCAGAGCCACTTACTCATGCTGCCCACTATTGAGACTGCAGAGTTAGCTGGGGATAGACAGGGCAGATTTGATTATGTTCTATTATAAAAAAAAGTTTTCCATCCGACTATTCCAATGTTCTTATAAATATAGAAGAGACAGTAGGTAATCGTGCTCAAAATTTATCACACCAGGTAACACGTTGGAAAACAAAATTAATATTTCAAAAAAAAAATCTTGTTTAGAGTGCATCTTATTGGATAGGGTCCAAAAAGCTTGGGATGTCTGTATTGTGGGAATCAGGACAGTAAAGCAACTAAATTAATATGGAATTTAGTAATCAGTTATGAAATACAAACTGATTTTAATAATGTTCTAAATTAATAATTGTTGATTCAATTTCAAAATATAGTATTAAAGCTGCAGATAAGGATTATAAGCGAAGCAATTTCTAGTTCAGATATTAGAGTATTTGTATTATGGGATTCGGCTATAGCTCAGACACTCTATTTTGCGTGAGTAAAGTTTTTAAAACATTACGAAAAAAAGCTTTGAACTTTGGTATAATTACTGAACCTATAAAGTTCCCTTTTATGTACTCCCTGTGTCAATTCATAGCAAGTACAACTTCCAAATAAATTGTAAATATGTTTTAATGTATATATTTTTATGGTTTGGCAGTCATTGACTTTCAATTTTTTTTTCTTTTCTCTCTGGTTTCCATTGCCACTGGGGTGTGAATTGCTTGTGGTTTATAATGATTTTTTTTCCATAGACTGTGGCTCCCAGGTGTGTGTGTGTGTGTGTTTCTATTTGGACGAGGAACTCCCATTGAGTTTAATTCACAGTTGTATAAGCGACATTGAGATATTTTTAAAATTAAAACAATATAGAGCCAAAATATGTAGTGCCCTGGATCCAGTATTATGTTGACAGTGACTTCAGGGTCAAGTTGCAGACAGAGTTAATTTTTCTTTTAACCAAAATAACAAACTGAAGTTTCAGAACAAACAGAGATAGATAAAGAAAAATCGAAGGTGAAGGAGACAAAGGGAAGAGGAACCAAGAGAGAAGGACGGATAGAAGGATTGCGAGAAATAAGGGTTAGGGGTAAGGATACTCACAAAAGACTGTGGAAAGAGAGGGAGAGTGTGTGTACAGCTAGCAAAACAATTAACACCTTATGGTTTGGTTTGAATGCACATTTGTTGATGATTGAATGAGTAAGTTTTATTCACTGAAGCGTGAGTTCCAGGATTGTTTTAAATGTGAGTTTTATGAAAACTTAACATGATTAAACTGAGGGTCTAACTGTCTTTTCTTTTATCTTTTTACATACAAAATATGTGAAGGTCAGTTGAAGTTTAAGTTCAACAGTGGGTAGTTGTAAAAACAAAAACTTCCATGGTTATTATCTGTGACCTTGGATTCGACCATTGTGCATGCGTTAGAAGTTTTTAAACTGGAATTGACAAATTGTTGTAAGACATCTCTGATTATTTTAAGACCTAAAGTATTTTAATTGAGTAATGATTGACCAGCAGTACTTAAGAAAACTAATTTTGGATCTAAAATGGGGAACTAAAACTGAGTGATCACAATGGTCTTCAAAATTGGTGACTGTATGCATTTTACATTTTGAAAATTGAATACTGGATAAATGGACGTAAATATATAAATATGCTTACAAGTTAGTTACAGGCATTAAAGTAAGACAAGCATGAATTGGTAAATTGGTGTTTAAGGATATGGGAATCTAAGGACATTGCAATATTTCTTAGAAGAAAGGAAAATGGAAGAACGTAATGATTTGTCCCCTTTGGAAAGTACCGATAGAAAACGAGGAGATTAGGTGAGTGTGTGTTCTCCTCACTAGTGGGGAGGTCGGAACATATAAGAGGAAATAACTAGACTTACAGTGTGGAAACAGGCCCTTCGGCCCAACAAGTCCACACCGACCCGCCGAAGCGCAACCCACCCATACCCCTACATTTACTAGACTTACAGTGTGGAAATTTACTAGACTTACAGTGTGGAAAACTGTGGAAAACGGTCTTGGTTGAGAATTTGATAGGATTTTCAGAACAGATTAATCTATGATAAAAACCCAGTATGTATATGTGGGCTGGTTTAATGTCTAATTTAAATATACTATTTACTAGGGAAAAAAGGAAACTTATATGGGGATACTGGAGCGCTCGTCTGTTGAAAGCATTGTGTTACGGAAAGTGAAACCTGCCGCTGTTCTTTCCTCCCTCCCTCTCCAGACAGTCTTCTACTTCAATGCGTTTTGTTATTTTTTGTATTTTCTCGCCACATTGTAAATAATTATCAGGCTATTCACATAAAGTGACTGGAATGATGTATCTTTTGTTTGTGTTAACAAGACATTTGCACCATCCGGAGTTGTTCGCAGTTTATCAAAATAATCAAACAGCATTTTTTTTCTCTCAATTTAATATTTAGTTTTGTGGGGGAAGTTTAGTAGGTCTCTATGTCTGTCTTTTCTAAGACCTGCAGGCAAGCATTTTTACATGATCATCGTGCTACTGCTTTAGCCTCAGTAATCAATGATTTTGAGATGCTAATATTCTGCCATCGGTTTTGATTAGATTCTGAGCTGAGCTTATTGCGTGGAATGGGTGTTGAAACTCTATCTATTCAAGCTTCGCACTCTACCATAATGATTTCATTCACTGTATCAATTTTGCTAAATGGTTTATTTGCACAAGGTTGATTCGAAATTTAGTTCTAGAGGGAAATGGGATTTTCTGAAGAGGAATAAATTTTAAGTCTTAAGGATGCTTGGATGATAGAGTAATATTATATTTTTGTATTACAAAGTCTGGATTTAAATTTCTGGTTGTTTTATAGTACTTTTCACAGCTATTCACTAACAGGAGGGATTCAGTCCTGGTCACACAGATTTTGTGCCAATTCCTAATACAACTGTGGTCAAACACCTAATTTTAATTCCACAATTCCAAACCTGGTTATGACGGTTCTAGGAAAGATGAGATAAGAAATCAGATAGATTTTTCCATATTGGTAATATAACACTATGTACTAAAATGTTGCATTTATATTCCTACAGACTTCAAGTCAAGCACTTTCTCTTCATTTTTTCAATTATGCAGATCTGATTGTGGCTAAAACCTTTTAATACTTTGAACAGGTCTTCATTAATAAGCATCTGGACACATACCTAGTAGGCTGTACAAAGACAGCTATGATTAACTTTAGCTTTTTCATTCACTAAATTTTAGTTGTGGTTAAGAGTAAGGGACTTATTCCCCTTGTTCATTATTAAGTACTGGATATGAATTTAGTACAAGGTTTCAAAAACTGGAAGATGACCCTACCCCTGTTGAAGGAGGAGCTTATGGGTCTGTGATTAATTAGTAAATGGAAAATTGGTATGGGGCTTACTAACAAAATTAGATTAAAAGTTACTTGTTAAAGTCTGATGAGTTTTTGATATATTACATACATTTCCAAAAATGAGATTTCTGAATTTATCATTGCATGATTAAGGTTGCTCGCAATTGATGTTTTGAATTATTGCTCTGTCAATAGCAACAATTGAGTACTTGCTGCCCTACTTAAAGAAGAGCAATACATTTAGTAATTTCAAAACCAACAGATCAGTAAAATTTGTACCAAATAGTTGCAAGTATGTGTAAAATCACCAGAAGATTGAATCAGTTACATTTTTTACCTGGTACAAAGCAGACCAATACATCTAGCTTTGTTAATCCATCCTTACAGAATTCTATACTGTATCAATCTCAATTTAGGCTGAAAACATTTCTACAGTTTATGCCAACAAAACTCTCACTGTCCAGCAAGAAGCATGTTTCAAGGGTAGCACAACTAGTTAAATCTCCCTATTGGAGATGGAATGACATGGTATGCTTCTGTGCAGTGTTCCATCACTATTGGCAAAGCTCCTACACTAGAAAAGTAAACAAGTCAGACAGAATTGGTGACTTTCTGGCTGCATGTCAGTAGCTTCTGTTGTTGGGGGGGGAGACCCTTGGTTTACGCATCCCTGCTGCTATTTTTATTACCTGTGGTTATTGTTATGTGTGTGCCATGTATCAGGACGCTGGTGACACGACCATGACCTGACGGGAAAGGATGACTCAACACCTGCATACTGGTGTTCCGCAGCAGTGCTGAAGGAGCCTGTGATGGGGGCGGCTCAGGGAAGGATTACGGAATCAGAACCAGAGAGGATGGAGGCTAAGAGAAGCGCGGGACAACTAATGATTTTACTATATGACTGTATTTCTTTTTTAATCCTACTCATTCCAAAGCTCTAATTGTGAGGGCTGTAGTCCAGAGACCCCCTAGTTGTGTTTTGTTTCTTACTTCCCCGTTACAGATTGGAGACAGTTAAATTTGTGCCTTAATAGTCAGGAATTTTGAAGTGCTGTGTGTCTCGAGGCTTGAGAAACTATTGATCATGCAAGAGATTCCTAAACATCGTCTGGTATCGAGAGCCACTGATCACTATGATAAGCCAGGTGCCACTGCCCTGTGCGTTGAAATGGAAGTGGATTGCATTGGTCATTGAGCAACGACTGGTTAGCCAATGACGGGTAAGATTCCTCGAGCTGAGGGACAACCTAAGACAGGCACAGTCGTGCATTGACTTTCAGAATGGTGGCCTGTGGACATGTGGTTTTAACGGATGCCTGGCCTTGGCATCTGTCTTGGGAATCTGGACTAGTCTCTGGCTTGCCGAACAGCAGATATAAGTAAGTTGTGGACACAGCACATTATATTCACATTGTTTTTGATTAAAAAAAAATAAATGCAAGCTATGTGGCTGATTTTGAAGCCGATTTAAATGTATTACAAGAAAATTCGGCATTGTGCCAGTAATATGAAAATCTATTTTGGGATTTCATGATATAGTATAGTGTGACTGGTTAATTGGTGGGTGTACAATCTGGTGTTCTTTGGACAACTGACCTTCACTCTACAAGCATCCAAGCTCATTCATTTTTTTTTCTCTATGGTTCTCTACTATTTGTTATCATGCTCATTTATACTTTATGTTTTGTTAATTTTAATAAAGTTTTTGTAGTTCTTTTGTTAAAATAAGAATAATTTAGAATCAAATACTAATTGTTGATTTTTTTGTAGTAAGATGCTGCTTAGGGACCCCTACACTCTTAACTGATGTCTCCTTAGAACCAGACGGCCAGGTCAAGATGATATGTTCAGAAAAGCAAAAAGGACACGAAGAATGCGTCCGTAGACACACCTGGCCCCGGTTGCCGCACAATATTGCGTTTGTAACGGTTTATGTTGTTATGGCCTCTGAAGAGGCCAAGGGGGGGAATGTTAGGATATTATAGAAGCCCATGAAAGGACAGAGATGTAGTTACTTCTTAGGACATTGGGGGCACTGTGAACCTATAGTTTAAAATGATGACCAAAGTAATTTTTAATTCTGGGATTATTGCCATAACAAATAACAAAGCTGATGTTCAAATGAGAGAACATTTAAACTAAGCGATTAGATTAAGGTAAACTATGTGATAATAAGACTAGGAAAATGTTTCGAACATATAGTAATTCTTTGTGTCTATGATACAGAATGTCTCAAATATATGTAAAGCCTTTGTAAAAATGTTTCCAGAATACATAGAACCTTTGTTTGCAAATTATACCATTTTGAAGAAGGCTTTTGTTTGTGAAAGATCACGTTGCATGAATTGAGATTAGAAAATAGTATAACTAACGGAGCTTATCGATAGATTTTCAGAACTTGTACATTTTCTCCAGCGAACCACTCGATCTTTCGTGCTTCGCTGTAACAGCTAAGTTTCTGCAGCTAAATAAACGTACCTGCTTTATATCAAATAATTGGGTAAGTGTGGTCACTCCTTAAAAGAACACACTTGGACGAATTCCATCCTAACAATGGAGAACATAAGTCATTTCCATTAGGGTTTTTTGAAGTTATAACCATCCTTAGGTGTATTAGATTTGACTGATCCCAAGATTGCTGTATGATTATCAGTATGAAAGACCTGTTAGTTTTTTGTTCAGAAATGCCCTCCGGCTTTCCTATTGCAGCATCTAATATTTTTCTCTAAAATGCAACAAGGGTTTTTGCCATCAATACTACCAGAAACCTTACCTGCAAACGTTGGTTCTTCTCATCATTGTTTTTTGTTCCCTCAAGTTCTGAAGGCACTTTGGACCCACAGCACCATGATTTCCACTTTTTAAATCAGCTTTAATAGGAATTGAATCTGAATACTTGGAAGATGGAAATGTTTATACTCTCAATATATAATTTTATAAAATGAATAGTACATTTTTAACCATTTAAAATATTCTGAGTGATTTTTGTTTCAAAAGTTCAAATGTTGTTTGTTTCATTGCAGCAATTGGAAACTGACAGAAAAAAGAATTTTCTTCTGGTTCATGGTGCAATTACAATGGTGTAATTACAAAATTAGTTTTTGTTACGTTACTTTAGTTTTTTGGTTACATTCCTTCAGAGAGGAGTCCACAGTTATGATGTTTTGTGTGTGTGGAGGAGTCATGTCGTAGATGTTGTGTTAATCAGCGTTTGTTAAGCTTGATTTAGCAAATGTCTGATTTAAATAAAAATTAATGTAGTGTAACGTCATGTGAATGCAGTTATTTATTCCGATGGACAATTGAGTTATCCTGTCCATCATTCCCTACTTGAGGGAAAATGTTTTCTTAAACTCCCAATAAAGCAATCAAACTGATATAGGATATTGGTTGTCAGCTTTACCTATTCCCAACTATCTTGGCGCAAGACTCCTGAGTGAGATGTTTTGGAGTGTTCAGTGAGCAAAGGATTCTTCCTGATATGCACAGTTCTGGATTCATCTTCAGCTAATGTTGTTATTAATAGTAGCCTATCATCGGAGTTCCAGTAACAGTGAGGCTTTAAACCAGATGTTAGGTTTGAGACTGTCATTGGACATCTGTTCATTGACCTGTCTGCACTGCAGCCATGTCAGAGCCTGCTGATTGTTGATTGAGTCAAAAATCATAGAACATAGAAAGATACAGCGCAGTACAGGCCCTTCGGCCCTCAATGTTGCGCCGACCGAATCCTACCTAACCTACACTAGCCCAATAACTTCCAAATGCCTATCCAATGCCCGCTTAAATGACCATAAAGAAGGAGAGTTCACCACTGCTACTGGCAGGGCATTCCATGAACTCACAACCCGCTGTGTAAAGAATCTACCCCTAACATCTGTCCTATACCTACCACCCCTTAATTTAAAGCTGTGTCCCCTAGTAACACCTGACTCCATTAGCGGTAAAAGGTTCTCAGTGTCGACCCTATCTAAACCCCTAAACATCTTATACACCTCTATCAAATCTCCCCTAAACCTTCTCTTCTCCAATGAGAACAGCCCCAAGTGCCTCAGCCTTTCCTCATAAGATTTTCCTACCATTCCAGGCAACATCCTGGTAAACCTCCTCTGCACTCGTTCCAATGCCTCCACATCCTTCCTATAGTATGGCGACCAAAACTGCACGCAATACTCCAGATGAGGCCGCACCAGAGTCTTATACAGTTGCAACATGACCTCAGGACTCCGGAACTCAATTCCTCTACCAATAAAGCCCAGTACACCATATGCCTTCCTCACAGCACTATTTACCTGGGTGGCAACTTTCAGAGATCTGTGTACATGGACACCAAGATCCCTCTGCTCATCCACACTACCAAGTAGCCTACCATTAGCCCAGTAATCCATCTTCTTGTTACTCCTACCAAAGTGAATGACTTCACACTTAGCTACATTGAATTCCATTTGCCACATTTCTGCCCAGCTCTGCAACTTATCTATATCCCGCTGTAACCTACCACTTCCTTCCTCATTATCCACAACTCCACCGACTTTTGTGTCATCCGCAAACTTGCTTACCCAGCTTTCAAGCCCTTCCTCTAGATCATTTATAAAGATAACAAAAAGCAATGGTCCCAAAACAGATCCTTGTGGTACACCACTAGTAACTGCGCTCCAAGATGAACATAATCCATCAACTACTACCCTCTGTCTCCTTCCAGCCAGCCAATTCCTAATCCAAACCTCTAATGTATCCTCAATGCCACACCTCCGTAGTTTTAGCATTAGCCTACCATGGGGAACCTTATCGAACGCCTTACTAAAATCCATATACACAACATCTACTGCTTTACCCTCGTCCACTTCCTTAGTCACCTTCTCAAAGAACTCAATAAGGTTTGTGAGGCACGACCTGCCCTTCACAAAACCATGCTGGCTATCCTTGATCACGTTATTCCTATCCAGATGTTCATAAATCTTATCCCTTACCATTCTCTCTAAGACTTTGCCCACCACTGAAGTCAGACTCACTGGCCTATAGTTACTAGGGCTATCCCTACTCCCTTTCTTGAACAAGGGGACCACATTCGCTATCCTCCAGTCCTCTGGTACTATTCCCGTTGACAATGACGACATAAAAATCCAGGCCAATGGCTCTGCTATCTCCTCCCTAGCTTCCCATAGGATCCTGGGGTAAATGCCATCAGGCCCAGGAGACTTATCTATTTTCATCCTCTCCAATATTCCCAGAACCTCTTCGCCGCATATTTCCAGGCCATCCATTCTAATCATTTGTGACTCCATATTCACATCAGCAAAAGTGTCCTGTTCCTGAGTGAATACTGATGAAAAGTATTGATTTAGTGTCTCTCCAATCTCCTCCGCCTCCACACACAACTTCCCACTACTATCCTTGACTGGACCGATACCTACCCTAGTCATCCTTTTTATTCCTGACATACCTATAGAAAGCCTTTGGGTTTTCCCTAATCCTACCAGCTAAAGACTTTTCATGTCCCCTTCTCGCTTCTCTTAGCTCTCTCTTTAGATCCTTCCTGGCTACCTTATAACTCTCTATCGCCCCAACTGAACCTTCACGCCTCATCTTTACATATGCCGCCGCCTTCCCTTTCACAAGGGATTCCAATTCCTTACTAAACCACGGCTGCCTCACAAGGCCCTTTACACCATGCCTGACTGGTACATACTTATCGAGGACACGTCGTAGCTGCTCCTTGAACAATCCCCACATCTCATTAGTGTTCTTCTCTTGAAGCCTGTTTTTCCAATCCACACATCCTAAGTCATGCCTCACTGCATCATAATTTCCCTGCCCCCAGCTATAACTCTTGCCCTGCGGCGCACACTTATCCCTCTCCATCACTAAAGTAAAAGTCACCGAGTTGTGGTCACTGTCCCCGAAGTGCTCACCTACCTCCAAGTCTAACACCTGGCCTGGTTCATTACCTAGAACCAAATCCAGTATAGCCTCACCTCTTGTTGGCCTGTCTACATATTGTGTCAGGAAACCCTCCTGCACACATTGGACAAACACCGACCCATCTAATGAACTCGAGCTATAGCTCTCCCAGTCAATATCTGGGAAGTTAAAGTTCCCCATAACAACCACCCTGCTACCTTCACTCTTTTCCTGAATCATCCTCGCAATATTATCCTCTACTTCTCTAGGACTATTAGGAGGCCTGTAGAAAACACCTAACAGGGTGACCTCACCTTTCCTATTTCTAACCTCAGCCCAAACTACCTCAGATGGCAGGTCCTCTTCCATCGTCCATTCCACTGCTGTAATACTATCTTTGACAAGTAATGCCACACTTCCCCCTTTTTTACCCCCATGTCTGATCCTACTAAAACATTTAAACCCTGGAACCTGCAACAGCCATTCTTGTCCCTGTTCTACCCACGTCTCTGTAATGGCCACAACATCGAAGTCCCAGGTACCAACCCACGCTGCAAGTTCACCTACCTTATTTCTTATACTTCTGGCATTGAAGTATACACACTTCAATCCACCCTTCTGTTTACAGGCACCCTCCTTCGAGATCGCTGCATTATTCATAACCTCCCTACACTCAAGGTCCTGTACCCTAAAGCTACAGTCCAGGTTCCCATGCCCCGGCGGAGTTAGTTTAAACCCTCCCAAAGAGCACTAGCAAACCTCCCCCCAAGGATACTGGTGCCCCTCAGGTTCAGGTGTAGACCATCCTTTTTATAGAGGTCCCACCTTCCCCAGAAAGAACCCCAGTTGTCCAGAAACCGGAATCCCTCCCTCCTGCACCATCCCTGTAGCCACGCATTTAACTGCTCTCTCTCCCTATTCCTCGATTCTCTATCACGTGGCACGGGTAACAAACCAGAGACTACAACTCTGTTTGTTCTAACTCTGAGCTTCCAACCTAGCTCCCTGAAAGCCTGTCTGACACCCTCACCCCTCTTCCTACCTATATCGTTGGTGCCAACGTGGACCACGATCTGGGGCTGCTCCCCCTCCCCCTTAAGGACCCAGAAAACACGATCAGCGACATCACGTACCCTTGCACCTGGGAGGCAACATACCAAACGTGAGTCACTGTCGCCCCCACAAAACCGTCTGTCTGTACCCCTCACTATCGAGTCCCCAAGAACTATCGCTCTACCTTTCTCCACCCTTCCCTTCTGAGCAACGGGGCCAGGCTCCGTGCCAGAGGCCTGAACCTCGTTGCTTGCCCCTGGTAAGTCATCCCCCCCCACAAGTATCCAAAACGGTATACTTGTTCTTGAGGGGAATGACCGCAGGGGGTCCCTGCACTGGCTTCCTCCTCCCACTCCCCCTCACTGTCACCCATCTATCTTGAACTTTCGGAGTAACTACTTTCCTAAAGCTCTGATCTATGACCCTCTCTGCCTCCCGAATGATCCGCAGTTCATCCAAATCCAGCTCCAGTTCCCTAACACGGGCTTGGAGGAGCTGGAGATGGGTGCACTTCTTGCAAGTGTACTCAGCAGGGACGCTAATGGCTTCCCTCACCTCATACATGTCTGTCTTTTGATGGCATTTCCTCCATTGAATGTCTCATTCATTAAGGTTCCATTTTCACTTTCCAAACCTTTGAATTCTATCACCTAGGATAGCCCACACTTGGGAGCACCACCACCTATATATCCCCCTCAAAGTTGCATGCTATCCTTACTTCGAAATGTGTCAGTTTCTTTACTGTTATTGGATTAAAGTCCTGTAACCACCTCCTCAACAGCCCTGTGGGTGCCATACATCTCAAGGACAGCAGCAGTTCATAAAGCTGGCTCATCGCCATGTCCTTGAGGGCAGTATGGATGAGCATTAATTTCTGTCTAACCCTGTTGTGTCCACATCCATGAAATAAATAAAAAATAGTCTCCAACTGTTTATCTATCACCTGTTTTCCACTCTCCAAAAGTACTACCTGCTGTCAAGTAGAAGGTTAAATACCTGACCTGCCACCATTAAGAAATAGCACACAACTTTATTTACAACAACAGATCTGATATGAAACAGTCATGCAACACAAGAAGTGTAGCAAAAGCATTCTTGACATGAAGCTGAACTCTTCCTGAGTACAACCCTGAATAAATATTCTTACTAGCCTTAGTGGTTCATTTGAATAGGTAGTCTGAACATTACCATTCTGTCGGTTTGTCTGCCTTTAAGAATTGACTTTAGGATCCTTTGCTTTAAATTATATTGCATGGTCGTCTTCATTACTGCTACAACAGAGTCCTCCAGATATTTATCCTTACAAGTGTCTACCACTGCATCAGAACAATGTAAGCCTGTAGTTTGCTGTCGTGTGCAAAATTCTGGAAATGGCATACCTTCCTTTTCAAAATTTCCTTTCTCTTTTTTTTTCTGCTTACAATTCTTACATTGTTCTTCCTTGGGTTCCCCTGTCCATTGGTTTCTTCCTCCTTTTCTTTCTACTTCTCTCGACTGTTCTCTTTTACCTCTTGCTCTGTGTGGCTGCTCTGTATGCTTTTCACTGTACTCCTGTACTCAGTTACAAGAAGCAACGTAGACCAGGAAACATCTAATAATGATAGAATAGTAACAATGTAGCAAGGGTAATCTCAATATTAAAGTTTTGCAATGCTGTAGATCAGAAACAAGAGAAAATGCTGAAAGTGCATACAGGAACAGTTGAAGTTTCAAGTAAAGACCTTTCACAGATACTGCCAGACCTGTTGAGTCTTTCCAGTATTTTTTTGTTTTTATTTTATATTAAATTTTTTCTTCCAGCTAAGTACAGAAGGTCAGTGTGGAGGAAAACTTAGCTTGAATTGATGCAATGTATACGTGTAAAACTGTCACTAGAAATAAGAAATGCTTGCAAACATCTGCCAAGCTGATGGTAAAAGGGGACTCTGGATACTGAAAATATGAGGTTCAGTTGTCCAATTGCTTTATTTTCTTAACCTTTAAAGATATGAGCAACTTTCTATAAGTTGGTGTTTAATTTGTTTTGTTGCATTTTGCGCAGTGACTGCTCATAAAGTCATACAGAGTGGAAACAGACCAGTTGATCCAATCCATCCATGCCGACCATGTTCCCAAACTAAATTAGTCCAACCTGCCTAAGCTTGGCCCATGTCCCTCCAAGTTAGGCAGCATCCAAGGAACAGGAAATTCAACGTTTCGGGCCAGAGCCCTTCATCAGGAATGAGGAGAGTGTGCCAGGCAGGCTAAGATAAAAGGTAGGGAGGAGGGACTTGGGGAGGGGCGATGGAGATGTGATAGGTGGAAGGAGGTCAAGGTGAGGGTGATAGGCCGGAGTGGGGTGGGGGCGGAGAGGTCAGGAAGAAGATTGCAGGTTAGGAGGGCGGTGCTGAGTTGAGGGAACCGACTGAGACAAGATGGGGGGAGGGGAAATGAGGAAACTGGAGAAATCTGAGTTCATCCCTTGTGGTTGGAGGGTTCCCAGGCGGAAGATGAGGCACTCTTCCTCCAACCGTCGTGTTGTTATGTTCTGCCGATGGAGGAGTCCAAGGACCTGCATGTCCTCGGTGGAGTAGGAGGGAGAGTTAATGTGTTGAGCCACGGGGTGGTTGGGTTGGTTGGTCCGGGCGTCCCAGAGCTGTTCCCTGAAGCGTTCCGCAAGTAGGCGGCCCGTCTCCCCAATATAGAGGAGGCCACATCGGGTGCAGCCCGAAACGTCGAATTTCCTGTTCCTTGGATGCTGCCTAACCTGCTGTGCTTTAACCAGCTACACATTTTCAGCTCTGATCTCTAGCATCTGCAGACCTCACTTTTTACCCCATGTCCCTCCAAACCTTTTCTATTATGAACTTACCCAAATGTATTTTGTACTTGTATCCATCGCTTTCTCAGGCAGTTCATTCCACACCTGAGCCACTCTGTATAAGTAAAAGGTTGCTCCTCCTTTTTAAAATCTATCACCACTCTCCTTAAAAATATGCCCCCTAGTTTTGAACTCCTGCATCCTAGGGAAAAGACCTTGTCATTCACCCTATCTATGCCCCTCATGATTTTCTAAACCTCAATAAGGTCACTCCCTCAACCTCCTACACTCCAATCTATTTCTGTATCTCAAACCCTTCTTTCCCAGCAACATCCTGGTGAATCTCTTCTAAACCATCCCCAGTTTAAAAATATCCTTCCTATAACTTAAAAAAAATTCAATAACAATTATTCTTGTAAATGAAGAATGACACAGCCATGATGCAGCAAATACTGTGGACTTTTGTGACTGAGGTTTGAATGTCTAAGATAACAAGATATTCCACTGATAGATACGTGTCTAGTCTCCCAATAATTCCTTGTGTGAATTAGTCTTTCATTGAGCCAGAAAGTATTTCAGCCATGTAACATTGAATCAAAGCACATTGGTCTGAGCTGACTGTAAAAACAAGTAATTGTGCCAATGTAACATTTCTTCTATAAATTCAAAGTAATGTTCATTTCAAGTTCTAATTGTTTTATTCTTTGGTAATGACCAGAAACAATGCATCTGCTACTGAATGTGAAGTGTGTGGGGCACTTACATGAAATATGCAATATCATGTTTGTGTCTTTTGTACTGTCCTGAAAACTATCCCTGCGGATCTTGCATACTGCTGTTTTTGTTGTCTTCCTCCTTCCCATGGACTTCACCTCATCCAAAACTCTGCTATCCAAACTCTGGCTTGTACCAAGTTCCCATTCCTCTTGTGTTTGCTGACTGACAATAGGCTACTGATCCCTCAAATGTACACATATAAGATTTTAATCTTCATTATTAAATTCCACTATAATTTTGCTGGCTAACTCCTCTCCACCAACTCTTTGGCCTACTATTAATTGAGACCTTTTGTTTTACACTCTACTTGCTTGTCCATCTTACCCTGGCTTTACTGCAGTACTAATGGCCATTCCTTCAGCTATCTTGGTCCTAACCATGAAATTCCATCGCTGGATATCTCTGCTTCTTGTCTGCATCCATTACTTTGGATTTGACTTCTACAAGTTAATGAAGGCAGCATTTATGGCCGTTGCCACCAGTAGGGTGCTTCAAGTTACAGTGTTTTTTTGCGCACATGTGTAAACTGGTTCACAATTTGGAGTTGACCATTCAATAGGGAGTAGAATTCACCAATTGAGAGTAGCTTTGTTCTGAAGTCACGTCAGGGCTTTACTCCAGGTTGACATGACAATTTACACTAAGTTGTATACGTGAGCAGATAAAAATCATTGTAAGATTACTGTAAGTGCTTAGATAGGGAACAAAAGCTCAACAAAACATAGTTTAAAAACATTGTTAAACATTACTTGAGCTGAATTAGGGTTAGTAGGTACCAAAGGGCCCTTTGCGCAACTGACAGTTGCTTTCCTGAAGACATCCTGCCGCCTCAGTCACTGACAGTTTGTAGCTAAGCAATTGTTAACAAAAATTGAAGGTATTCAGTAGGGAAGTTCATTTCGTGGGAATTGTTTGTACACGTGCTGTTTCATGTGCTTATGCAAATGACTCAAGCCCCATTTTAAATGTCAGCCTGCATTGGGAACAGGCACTGTTTAATTGGAACAAGGGTAAGCCATTCAGTTCGTTGAGCCTGCTCCACTATTTAATGACAATAACATCATTTAATACATCAATAATTTTTTCTCAAGTCCATCCACATATCCTGTATATCATTGTATAAAATCTGTAACAATCTCGACCTTAAACATACTCCCAGACAGTCTTCTGTGTTAGAGAATTGCAAAAGTTCACAATCCCCTCAATAAAACAAAAATTCTCCTTGTCTTGGACCTAAGTGGTATCACCTTTATTTTTAAACTGTGCTTCCGAGTTCTGGGCACTCTAACCAGGAAAAATGTCTTGTCTGAATCCACCCTCTGTATCCCTTAAGTACTTAGAAAATTCCAGTGAGAACATCTTTCACTCTTCAAAATTCTGGAAAAACGAGGCTAAATTTGCCCATTTTCTTAATAAGCCAGTCCTGCCATCCTATAAAAATCATTATTCTCCCTCAGACAATAATGTGCTTCCTGAAATAAGCAGACAAAAACTGTACACAGTGCTCCAGGTGCAGTCTAACCAATTCCTATACAATAGAAGGAAGACTTCACTACCCAATGAAATCTAATTATCCAGCCCTACTATGTTTTCAGGGTTGTGGGAGCAGACTACTCGAAAAGCTGAATGTGAGTACTAATGTTTTACTGCAAAACTGGTTAAATGTTTCTCTGTACAGTAATAAGCTATCAGCATGAAGAGAAAATTTCATCTAAGATATCAGGTGAAGAATGTTAAGTTTTATAGAACAAGTCAAATTCAGTTTGTCGAGAGTGGAGTGCTGGAAAAGTACAGCAGGTCAGGCAGCATTCAAGGAGCAGGAGAATCAACAAATTCAGTTTTGTCATGTGTGCTTTATCATCCATCTCAATAGCTATGGATCAGTGGTATCTCTCTGTTTCTACTAAGGCAGAAGGTTGTGGGGTTCAAGTCTTGCTTCAGATACTTGAGTGCACAAACGTAGACTGATGCTTCAGAGTGCCATCTAGTCCCTCAGGCAGATGCAAATGTTACCATAATCATAGCTTGGAAAAACAGGCAAACTTTTTGGTGCCCTCAGCCAAAACAGATCATCAAGCTTGTTATCACATTGTTGTTTGTAGGATCTTGCTGTGTTCAAAAAGGCTGCCATTTTGCAGACAGTAGGACCTTGTTGTGGATCGTGGTGCTGTGTTCATTCTTCGGTACTGTATGAAGGGAATACTGCACTAAATGTGCTGCTGCTTTTTGGAAAACTGAGGCCTGAGTTATCTTCTCTGGTTATCAGTGAAGATCCCCACAGAATTGATTCAAAGCAGAGTGCATGTCTGAAGCCAATATTTATTTTCATTTCACTTCACTTTTCAAAAAGAACTGAATATTGTCATGTTGCTGTTTATGGGAGATTGCTCTGAAAATTTAGCTGCTGTGATCTGACATTGCAATTGGGTCTTTTCAATCGGAACCTTAAAGCACTCTACAACCAAAGACCTGAAAGGCATAAATGAATTGCAAGTTTTTCTTTCCTGAAGGTTCTTACATTTTTCACAGACACTGGTTTTAAAAAAAAATGTTTAATTCTAACATTGATATTGTTTTGCATTCTCCTCCTGTAGTTCTCAGAGCCATATGAGCAGTGGTTGCTTGTATGATTTGCTGTATTAACTGTGGAAGTTAATGTAAATTAACGAAGGCTGTAAGTGGAGCTTGTCTGCTCCATGTTTCAAAGTACCAGTGCATATAAACATGTTTATGCTAATTTGAAATGGACTGCTTTTTTCCCCCTGTTTTGTTAATTGCAGATTAAAATGGTTTAATTTTAATTTTTGTTACAATTGTTAATTTAGCTCTGAAAATGTCATCAGGCAACAAATGTTTGTAGATTAATTTGTTGTATTGGCAGATACAGTTTTGTAAGTGGAGGGATATGTTTTAAATTTTTATTGTGGTGGCAAATACAGCAGGCTAAGATGTTCCAACAGCTGTAGTACTTTTATATATAGCAGTCAATCATTACACATTATTCACAAGACTTGACAACCAAAGCTACCACCTCCTGGATATGACAGTGTAACAGTTACATTTCTGATTTTGTAATCCAGGTATCTGAGCCAATAGTCAAGAAAACATGAACTCTCTCGATATTATATGACTTAAAGGAATTGAATTTGGTTTTTAAACGCTACAAATAAAAAACTGGCGACTGTGAAGGTGATCACTAAACTGTCTGATTATCTCACAAAGGCAACTGGTTAACCAATGCCATTCATATTTAACTGGTCCAGTCCAAATTTGACTCCTGTCTCTTAGCCAGTCTCTGAATTGACCTCAAAGCCATCCACATGTATTGAATATCTATATCAGGCAAATAGAAATGGGTAATAATCTTGATCTTGACAGTGCGTCTTTTTAAAAGTTAAGCATTTAATTGCTTTGCACAATATTTTAGATCTGTGTTGGGAATATTTTGCTGTTTGAGTTTTACCTGCTGTGCTTATTGCCATCTTCTATCGGACAGTATCATGTCATAGAATTTTGATTATTATTTTGGTTGTTCTGTTCAAATTGTAGACTACTTTGTCTGGATTGCTGCATGGTATTGTTTGATTTCAAACCCCTTGATCTGAGGGCTCTATAACTTCATCAGATAGGCTTTCTTCGGTGTCGTTTTAAGTGCCTAAGTAGACTTTATTGTTATCAGGCAGTATTAAGACTTCAGTGGTGTGAATTTTAATAGCTCTGCATCAGATATCTGTGATCTTGACAGAAAGGTGCCAAGAACTTTGAACTCATAATTTAAAGGGCATGAAGCTGTCAGGTTAATGGAAGCTGGGTGTGTTTGGTTTATTATCTCAACTACGAAACTCATTGGGATTTACAGTGTGCACTTGAAGTGACCTTTGAAGGAAGCAAACCAGTCTTTTTGTAGGGCTATAAAAAGAATCTGTCAAATAGTGCAATATGAACTTAGTGTGATCTGAAAAAGAATACTTTGGATGAGCAGTTACCTACACCCGAGTTGTGAATTAATGATTATAGATCACAAATGTTGAGGTAGACATTAAGAGACATTTTGTTAATTGTAGATTGGGTCATTGAAATGAGACAAGGGAATTTTCTTGGGTTCTGACAATTGGGCTTGCAATAAAGTAAGTTTTTTGTTTTTCTAAACTCTGGTGTAATCTGACAGCCTTCAAGATTATAAAGTGTGAATGATAACTGCAACTGGTTAATGAGATGGCTTATTAGAATACAAATTAATTTAAATCACAAAAATTGAAGTGACAAGCTTATGGAATAATTCATTCCACAGGAGATAGTTACAGTTAGAATGTGAAAGTTTTGGCCACATATTGTTGAACTAGGCTTTTTTTACTGGGGTATTAAATAGTTGGATAAAAGAACTGTTAAATATTTTGAACAGTGGCAGTAGAGTTGTGTGCAACAGTTTATAAAGAAAAGCTGGCACAAACTTGCACAAGAGTTAAATGCTGAACATCTGAAATAAAAATGGTCATGCTGGCAATAGTGGAACATAAACACAGAGCATGCAGCTGGTCAAGTCCACTGTATCATTCACTTAAATCGTGATTGATGATCTACCTCAATGTCACTTTCCTGTGCTATGTCCATATTCCTGATGGCATTAACTCCAGAAATCTACCTTTCTGTCTTGAACATGCTCAGTGAGCTTCCACAGACCTCTGGGGTGGAGAATGCCAAAGATTTCCCCACTGTCTGAGTAGAATGTTTCTGCTCATCTCATTTTTAAATGGCCTTCCCCCTTCTTCTGAGACTGTCTCCCTTGGTTCTAAATCACAGCCAGGGGAAACATCCCATCCACATATACCCCTCTCTATGGCAAATAGATCTTTCTTTAGATAAGCAGACCAAACTCTACACCACTCCACATGTGGTCTCACGAAGACCCTATATCATTGCAGCAAGATGCTATTATTCATATATTCAAGCTCCTTTGCAAAAAAGACCAATGTACTGTGTGCCTTCCTTATCGATTGTCCTATCCGCATGGTAACTTTAGTGACTCATGAATAGAGACATCAAGGTTTTTACTTGCTACTTTTATTTTCTATCAAAGTGGATAACTTCACACTTTATCGCACTCTCTTCCACATGCCCATGCTCTAATCCATTCACTTTACCTGTCCATGTCTGCTTAAACCTCTTCCATGCTCTTTCTTGGAATATTGTTCTCCACACTGAAGTTTGCAGACTCAGCAGGTTTAGCAGTATCTGTGGAGAAAGAAACAGGGTTGATATTTCTGATGAATGATCAACTTGAAATATTAACTCTGGCATGGTGCCTGACCTCTGGCTTAAAGGGCAGTTTCGATGGGAATGCTGAAGAACCAACTCAGCCCGTCTCTTGTGGTATTTGTTTCACTGTCAGTGTTTATAGAAAGGTGTGTAGCAGTCTTCCTCTAATTCTGTGTTTATTGTAGTGGAGATATTTACGTTCCCATGGTGTTGCTGTCAGAATTTATGACTGTGGAATTTTAGTACTGTTTCCAAATTCTGTAATATTTTGCAAGTATTATACAAAGAGAAGTATAACACAGGAACAAGCTCTTTGGCCCTCCAAGCCTGTGCTGATCATTGTGTCCTAAAGTGAAAAAAACAAGCCTTCTGTCCTTATTCAGTCCCTATCTTTCTTTTCGCTCCCTACTCATGTAACCATCCAGAAGCCCCTTAATTGTCACCAACATACCTACTTCCACCATCTCTTCTGGCAATGCGTTCCAGGCTCTTACCACTCCCTTAAACTTTTCTTCCTCTCACCTTGAACCTGTGCTCCTTGTAATTATGGGGGTTGTGGTTAAATACAGGTTCCATCTATTGGCCTGAACTTGTCTAGAAGGTTTACCTTAGGAGTTGCAAGGAAATTGAATATCAGAAATCAAGAGCTCTGCCAATCCATTTGAGTATTACATCAAGTACACCTGAAGAACTCAGGCTCTACCCCAATATGATTTTACTCCTTTCAAAACTAATGCTCTTTCCTTCTTTTGTTCACTTGGCTTCTGTTGCCTCTGTGGCTGAATATTGTGGGGAAGTGCACTTTATGGTCTCTTTTCAATGCGTTGATGTTTGTCAATACATTAAAAAGTGAGTACAGTTGTTGAAGGTATGATCCACAGAGTGTGATAGACTAAGCATATTGTTTTGAGAATAAATTCTTCAATCAGACCAGTACATTGCTGTCTGAAGAATGAATGATGTTTTCATAAAGTGTTAATTTGTTAAAAATAAATTCTGGATTAGAGGTGCTGGGAAAGCACAGCAGTTCAGGCAGCATCCGAGGAGCAGTAAAATCAACGTTTCGGGCAAAAGCCCTTCATCAGGAATACAGGCAGAGTGTCAGAAGGGTGGAGAGATAATTGAGAGGAGGGTGGTTGTGGGGAGAAAGTATCATAGAGTACAGTAGGTGAGTGGGGGAGGGGATGACGGTGATAGGTCAAGGAGGAGGGTGGAGTGGATAGGTGGAAAAGAAGATAGGCAGGTAGAACAAGTCATGGGGACTGTGCTGAGCTGGTAGTTTGGAACTAGGGTGAGGTGGGGGAAGGGGAAATGAGGAAACTGTTGAAGTCCACATTGATGCCCTGGGGTTGAAGTGTTCCGAGGCTGAAGATGAGGCGTTCTTCCTCCGGGCGTCGGGTGGTGAGGGAGTGGCGGTGAAGGAGGCCCAGGACCTCCATGTCCTCTGCAGAGTGGTAGTGGGAGTTGAAATGTTGGGCCACAGGGCGGTGTGGTTAATTGGTGCGGGTTGATGTTCCCTAAAGCGCTCTGCGAGGAGGTGTCCAGTCTCCCCAATGTAGAGGAGACTGCATCTGGAGCAACAGATACAATAAATGATATTGGTGGATGTGCAGGTAAAACTTTGGATGTGGAAGGCTCCTTTAGGGCCTTGGATGGAGGTGAGGGAGGAGGTGTAGGCGCAGGTTTTGCAATTGCTGCGGTGGCAGGGGAAGGTGCCAGGATGGGAGGGTGGGTTGTCGGGGGGGCGTGGACCTGACCAGGTAGTCACAGAAGGAACGGTCTTTGCGGAAGGCGGAAAGGTGTGGGGAGGGAAATATATCCCTGGTGGTGGGGTTCGTTTGGAAGTGGCGTTTCCTAAAGGAGCCTTCCACATCCATCAAAGTTTTACCTGCACATCTACCAATATCATTTATTGTAGCCATTGCTCCCGATGCGGTCTCCTCTACATTGGGGAGACTAGATGCCTCCTTGCAGAGCGCTTTAGGGAACATCTCTGGGACACATGCACTGATCAACAACACCGCCCTGTGACCCAACATTTCAACTCCCCCTCCCACTCTGGCGAGGACTTGAAGGTCCTGGGTCTCCTTCACTGCCGCTCCCTCACCACCCGACGCCTGGAGGAAGAACGCCTCATCTTCCACCTCGGAACACTTCAACCCTAGGACATCAATGTGGACTTCAATAGTTTCCTCATTTCCCGTTTTCCCCTACCTCACCCCAGTTCCAAACTTCCAGCTCAGCACTGTCCCCATGACTTGTCCTACCTGCCAATCTTCTTTTCCACCTATCAACTCCACCCTCCCCCCGACCTATCACCTTCATCCTCTCCCCCACTCACCCATTGTACTCCGTTACTTTCTCCCCACTCCCACCCTCCTCTCATTTATCTCTCCACCCTTCAGGCTCCCTGCCTTTATTCCTGATGAAGGGCTTTTGCCCGAAACGTTAATTTTACTGCACTTTAGATGCTGCCTGAACTGCTGTGCTTTTCCAGCACCTCTAATCCAGAATCTGGTTTCCAGCATCTGCAGTCTTGGTTTTTACCTTATTAAAAACAAAGGTAACCCAAGTACATTACAAGTTGAATTTGCCTTTTTGACAATGAATGTTAGTGTATGCCACCTACAAAATTATAAAGATTACATGTGAGCTACAATAGCAACATGAGGACTTGTTAGTGGTCTGTCTTTCTTTGTTCCCCCCAAATGCTTCACAGCCAATAAAATATTTTGAAGCATTGTCCCTGTTGCATTGTGAGAACTGTAAAAGTTAGTTTGTGCACTGCAATCTCTGGCATACAGCTCTGAAATATTGATGATAGGGGCAATAAATGTTAGCAAGACCACTAGAGAGACCTCTTCTGCTCTTTGCATAATAGCTCTTACGACCACCTAAGACGGTATTGGAGCTCAGTAAGGGTGCTAGCACTAAGCCAATTGGTCATTAATGTTCTGGGTGTAGGTTTGCTCGTTGAGCTGGAAACTTCGTTTTCAGACATTTCGTCAACATACTAGATAACATCTTCAGTGAGCCTCTGGAAGAAGTACTGGTGGTGTAGCCCGCTTTCTATTTATATGTTTGGGTTTCCTTGTGATGATGTCGTTTCCTACGGTGATGTCATTTCCAGTTCTTTTTCTCAGGCAGTGTAAATGGGGTCCAAGTCAGTTTGTAGATGGCATTCCTACCAGAATTCTGTGCTTCTAGCAATTCTCATAGGTGTTTGTGTTTGGCTTGTCCTGGGATAGATGTGTTGTCCCAGTCAAAGTGGTGTTCTTCCCCATCCATATGTAAGGATATTAGTAAGAGTGGGTCATGTCTTTTTGTGGCCATTTGTCATTTCTCAGCCCACTTCCGCAGCTGATCAAGGTCTTGTTACAATTTATGATAACCTTCCTTACTGTACGCGATACCGCCTATTTAGTGTCATCTGCAAACTTATTAATCATGTCTTGGACATTCTCATCCAAATCATTGATATAGAAAACAAACAGCAATGGGCCCAGCACTGACCCCTGAGGCAATCCACTAGTTGCAGGCCTCCAATCCGACCGACATTCTTCCAGTATTACCCTTTGCTTCCTACCATCAAGCCAATTGTGTATCTAATTTCCCAGCTCCCCCTGGATTCCATGTAATCTCACCTGTCAGAGCAGCCTACCATGTAGAACCTTATGAAAGGCTTTACTGAAGTTCATATCGACTCCATCTACCGCCCTGCCCTCATCAACCTTCCTGGTCGCTTCATCAAAGAACTCTTAACAAATTTGTGAGGCACGCTCAAAGCCATGCTAATCTAATCAAAGCCTGTCTTTACAAAAGCATGTATATCTTATCTCAGAATTTTCTCAAGTAACTTACCTACCACAGATGTTAGGCTTACTGGTCTATAGTACTTAGTCATAGAGATATGCAGCATAGTTCCCAAGTTTTCTTTGCAGCCCTTCTTGAGTAAGGGCACAACATTCGCTACTGGGACCTCACCTATGCCTAATGATGCAGAAATGTCAGCCAGGGCCCCTGCAATTTCTTCTCTAACCTCTTGCAGTGTTCTTGGATATATCTGGTCAGGGCCAGGAGATTTATACACCTTCATACTTTGTAATATATCTAACACCTTCTCTACTGTGATATGTTCTGTCCCCAAGATATGAGTACTAACTTCCCCAAGTTCCCGTGTCTTTCTCCACAGTAAAATATTCATTGAGGACCTCTCCCATCTCCTGCAGTTTCACACATACGTGCCCACTTTGGTGCTTGAGGGGCCCTATTTTCTCTAGTTATTTTTTTCTTTAATATACTTGTAGAACCTCTTTCGAGTCACCCTAATCTTCTCAGCCAAGGCTATCGTATGCCCCCTTTTTGCCCTCCTAATTTCCTTCTTCAGTAAACTCCTGTATCTCCTATATACTGGGGATTCCCTTGATCCCAGCAGCCTGTACCTGAGCCCTAGCACCATTTTTCTGGTCGAAGCCTCAATCTCTTGTTCTCCAGGTTTCCTTCTTCCTGTCAACATTGCCTTTTGTGCTCACAGGAACATATAGACCTTGAACTCTAGCTCTCACTTTTAAAGGCACCCCATTTGCTGGAGGTCCCTCTGCCTGCAACAAACTATTCCAATCAACCCCTGCAGGTTCTAGTCTAATTCCATCAAAATTCATTTTGCCCAAATTTAGAACTTGAATGTGAGGACCAACTTTGGCCCTCTCCATAAATATTGTAAAATTAATAGAAATATGGTCACTGGTCCCAAAGTGTCCCGTTTCTTTCCCCCCCCCCCCCCCCCCCCCCCCCCCCCCCCCGTCACTTCAGTCTCCTGTCCTGCCCTATTTCACAAGGATAAGTCGAGTTTAACCCTTTTCTGAGTAGGACCCTCTGTATACTGCACAAGGAAAGTTTCCTGAACTCACTTAAAGCATGTGGGAGGCTTTCTTCTAATTCCAATATCTAGATTGCTGTTTTGTTTTCAAATTGGGACTGGAACTAATCAGTTTCTGCATGTTGTTGAGTGCTTAGTTTGTGGACTATTTTGAACTAGTTTGGGTATTCCTGCTCCTCGGATGCTGCCTGACCTGCTTGGCTTTTCCAGCGCCACACACTCAACACAGATGTGCAGGTATTTGTTATCCTAAATCAGGCTGCAGTTATTTTGCAAAGCAGTGTGTATCATCAATAGAGTCATAGAGAGCAGCATGGAAGCAGACCCTTTGGTCCAACCCGTCCATGCTGACCAGATATCCCAACCCAATCTAGTCCCACCTGCCAGCACCCAGCCCATATCCCTCCAAACCCTTCCTGTTCATATACCCATCCAAATGCCTCTTAAATGTTGCAATTGTACCAGCCTCCACCACATCCTCTAGCAGCTCATTCCATACACGTACCACCCTCTGTGTGAAAAAGTTGCCCCTTAGGTCTCTTTTATATCTTTCCCCTCTCACCCTAAACCTATGCCCTCTAGTTCTGGACTCCCTGACCCCAGGGAAAAGACTTTGTCTATTTATCCTATCCATGCTCCTCATAATTTTGCAAACCTCTATAAGGTCACCTCTCACCCTCCAACGCTCCAGGGAAAACAGCCCCAGCCTGTTCAGCCTCTCCCTGTAGCTCAGATCCTCCAACCCTTGTAAATCTTTTCTGAACCCTTTGAAGTTTCACAACATCTTTCCAATAGGAAGGAGACCAGAATTGCACACAATACTTAGATTGAATATGAATGTCTCTCTGTTTTTATCCTTAGCATTGCACCAAATTTATGTATTGACTTTAGTAATGGTGCTTTGTAAACTCTTGTTGGTAAACAGCTTTTGAGTGTGTCGTGATATTTTTAGCTTGAAAGTAAAGTAGCTTGCCCTGCTACAAGTTAACTTCAGGCTTGGGTTTCTGGCAAGATTTCAATAAGTTTAAACCGTTTTTTCTCCATTTTTTAAAAAAAGCTACTTCCTTCACAATTGAACATATACAGGAGTGATATCAAATCAACTAACAAGCTGTATTAATGTGGTGCGTTTAATGTAACAAAAATCATCTAAACTTGGCAAGTTCATTAGAATCAAAAAGTTGATACATGAGGTAATAGGACACAATAATTAGCTTGGTCAGTTAGCTTGAGTAAACAGAGAAAGTGTGTGTGAGTGAGATAGATGCACAAAGGTTTAGGGAGGGAATTTGAGTTTATAGCCATGACTGCTGATGGTAAGCTGAAGGCACTTTTGTGTTGTGCTCAAGTCCAAAATTAGAGCACAATGTCAAAAGAATTGTGATTGGAGGAATTCAATATGGAACGTAAGATATGTAGTACGCAATTAGATTGAATGCACCTGCTGAACCATTAAATAAGAAATTGGCAGATCTAATCCTGGCCTTAACTTCATTTCACTGCCTACCATCCTCCTCCTTTTAAACCTTCTACTTCTTTGTACATCAAGACCTGTCTGACTTGACCTTGAACATATTTCATAGCCCAGCCCCTCTGGTCTCTTGATGTAAGGAATTCATTTCATTTTGACATCACTTGGATGAAGTACTGAGGGTAACAAGGGGAAAAATGTGGGAAATATTCTTTTTAAGTTTGTTTATGGCAAGTGGGCAATGATAGTCATGTCTTGCCCTTCCCTGGTTGCACTAGAGAAGGTGGTGAGCTGTTGATTTTGAGTACATGTGGTATGATGAACTCTCAATGCTGTCAGGGATGGATTTCCAGGATTTTGATCCAATAAAACTGAACAAACAACAATATATTTTAAAATCAGGATGGTGAGTGATTTGGATGGAAACTTGTCCCATGTTTGAGATGAATAAAAGCAGTGGAGATGAGGAATTGATTGAATGTTTTCAGGACAATTTCTCAGATCAACATGTTATAGCACAAACCAGAGAATGGGGATTTTGACCAATGAGATAGGCTTAATTACTGACCTCATAGTGAAAGCACACTTGGGTAGTAGTGACCAAAATATTTCTGAAATTTGCATGCTGTTTAAGGGAGAAAAGTGAGAGTCCAAGACTACTATTTTAATTTTAAACATGAGCAATTATGAGGGCATGAAAACAGAGTGAGCAAGAGTCAGCTGGCAGTTTAGATTAAGACTCAAAAAAAAGACATCATTGTGCAAATATAGGTGGCCGGTCAGAAGAATGGACTGAATATTAAAGAAAAACAAAGAAAAAGTTACAAGTTCTAAAGGAAGTTAGTCAAAAATATAAGAAAACATAGGAAAAGTGTATTCACATGAATTAAAAGAAATTAACAAAGTAAGTGTCCATCCATATAAAATGAATCTGGGGAATTAGTAATGGATGGGAAGGAGATGGCAAACAAATTGAACAAACGTTTTGAGTCAGTCTTCACTAGAGACAATACGAGTAACATCCTGGAAATAACTGTAAATCAGGAATCGAAAGTGCAGAGGCAACTCAAAATAACCAGGAAAGTAGTACTGAGTAAGTTGTTGAAAAGGCAAATTGACTAATCCCCAGGTCCTAATGGATTTCGTCTTAAAATAGCAGCCCATAAGATGCTTGATGTATTTTCTTTAATTCTCCAAAACTTATCAGATTCGGGAAAGATTCATTTTATGTTAGAAAACAGTCAAAATACCTCCATTATTTGAAAAAGAATAGAGGTAGAAAGCAAGAAACTACAGGCCAGTTATTTTATCACCTGTCGTAGGAAAAGTAGTAGAAGCTATTATTACGTTATGACAGGGCACTGGAGTAAATTCAAGGTAATGCAACAGAACCAATCTGAGTAGGAAGCCGGAGCAGGAAACTGAATTAGATGATCAGCCATGATCATATTAAATGTTGGATCAGGTTCACAGGGCCAAATGGCCTATTCCTGCTCCTGTTTTCTTTGTTTATATTATCATTACATAATGCTAATCTCCTGCTTTTCCCCATCCCTTGCACACTACTACTGTCCAAATAACCACCCAGTGTCCTCTTGAATGTCTGAATCGAACTTGCAGATCAGGCAGCATCCAAGCAGCAGGAGAATCAACGTTTGGAGATTCCTGATGAAGGGCTCCAGCCTGAAACATCGATTTGCCTGCTGCTCAGATGCTGTCTGACCTCCTGTGCTTTTCCAGCAACACACACTCAACTCTGATCTCCAGTATCTGCCGACCTCACTTTCTCCTCCTCAATTGAACTCGCCTCCATCACACTTCCAGACAGTACCTTCCAGACCCTGACTACCCCCGAGTGAAAATGTTTTTTTCTGACATCACCCTTGATTCTTTTACATTTCACTTTACATCTATACCCTCATATTCTTGCTCCTTTTGCCAGTAGGTACAGTTTCTCTCCCCCTCTGTCCAGTCCATTCATGATTATGAAAGCTTCTATCAAATTCCTGTCACTGCCTGCTCTCCAAAAATAGTCCCACCTACTTCGATCTATCTTCATAATTAAAGTTTCTCACTGCTGGAACCATTCCTGTAAATTGATCTCTGCATTCTCCAGTGCACTCACCTGTTTCATTTAATGGAGTGCCCACAACTGGAGACAGTACTGCAGCTGAGGGCAAACAAGTTCAACATCACCTCCTTGCTGTTGCATTCTATGCCCCTATTAATGAATGAAAGGACACTATACTCTATTACTGTTCTTGCTCCTTGGTCCTGTCACCTTCAATGATCTGTGCATGTATAAACTCAGGTCCCTCTGCACCTGCACCCCTTTTAGAATTGTTCCCCTTACTGTATGTTATCTTTCAATGTTCTTCCTACCAAAGTACACCAAACTGTCACATCTCTTGTCATCTATTTGCCCACTCCTCTTATTTGTTGGTGTCCTTTTGGAGTGCAACATTGTCATTCAGTTTGCAATTCTTATTGGACTAGCCATATAAATACAGTGGCTACAAGAGCAGATAGGAGGCTAGGAATCCTGCAGCGATAAACTAACCTTTTGACTTCCAGTGCCTGTCATCTGTTTACAAGACCCCAGTTCAGTTCCAGCAACATTCAGGAAGTTTGACACCATCTGGGGCAAAGTAACTGCATGAACACATCACATCTGCAAATATTCACTTCCCACTATAGACACACAGTTTCTAAGACGCACTACGGTTCTTCAAGGCTCCTTAGACAACATCCTCCAAACCCTTGACAATTGCAATCTGGAAGGACAAGGGCAGCAGATGTCTGGGAACCACCACCTGCAAGTTCCCCTCCAAGCCGCTCGCCATTCTCATCTAAAAATAAATCACAATTGCTTCATTGTTGCTGTATCAAAGTCCTGAAACTCCCTCCCTAGGTAGTACATGTCTGCCTACACCAGATGGACTGCAGCGGTGTATGAAGACAACTCTCCACACCACTTTCTCTGGGCCAATTAGGGATGGCAATAAATGCTGACCCAGCTGGTAAAGCCCACTATCCCCAAACAAATTTTTTAGATCTGTTTTAAATTGATAGCCCCTTGTTCTGAAACTCTAAATTCCTCCACAAGGTGAAACATCCGGTCAGCATCTATTCTTTGAGATTCACTCAGATTCTGATATTTTTCAATACAATCATCTTTCATTATTTAAATAGCAGTGACTATAGTTGCAAACTGCTCAACTTGTCTCAAAAGGCAGTCCCCTCCTTCCAGGAATCAACCAAATGAAAGTTCTCTAGTTTGGCTCCAAACCAATTAAGCTTAAAGATCACAATTGTACAATTGGTAGCAAGACCTCGCCTTCTATATCCCATTCTCCATGCAGTAAAGACTAAGACCCCATTTATCTTCGTAATTACTTGCTATACCAGCATGCTAGCTTAGGATTTATATACAAAAACACATTATTCTGTTGATAATTGTGTAATCTGGAATCATTATCAAATGTAGTGAAAATTCATATTCACTGCATTTACCATTTCCCCTTTTTAACCACCCTTCTCTTTACATCTTCTAAAATTTGTCAGGCATCATTTTCCTTTCTTCTTTTTTCATGTTAACTCTGCTTGATTGTATTGTGATTTTCATAATGCCATGCTACTGCTTCCTCAATGGATTCAACATAGGAAGAGGATGTTCCTCAGTACTCCCAGTGAGGCCCCAATGATGCTTAGAATGTTAAATTGTTTTCTGTAAACAGTTGTTGACGAAAGGTCCATGATCTATTTTCTGCTGTTCAATGTGTTTCTACATTTTAACAAAGGTATGATTTGAGCAGGAAAGTGGGATCTGTCCAGTGGAGGAGACTAACTTGATGGGCCAAATGGTAATCTAAGATTCCAAGTATGTGAACCAGTCCTAAGTTTGCACACATCACTGCTAAAAGCTCAGTTTATTTGTAAGGAGTCCTTTGGGTTGGATTGCAGTTCTTCACAAAGTGTCCTTATGTTACTCAAACAGATTTGTACTTGCTGTGAGCTGCACATAGTTTCAGGCAGTCTCCTGTTGAATTTTTGGTGTGCTGTACATTCAGCATTGGTTATAGTGAGCCTTTTTTCTAAAAGCAAATACATAAAGTAGCACAAAGAATTCTACGTATTCAACAAAATAAAGTTTTTTGACAGATATTGATGATTATTTCACTAGTGGCAGGCACATTGAGAATGCGATACAGCAGTGGATGTTTGGTTCATTGTGCCTCTGGTGTTGACCGGTTTTCGGCTGGAACTATCTGGTTATGATTCCCAGTGTTGTTTTCTCTTTTTTATTCCCACCAGTTGTCTAACTTAATTAGAATTACTTATCCCTGAATTTTAAAACACTGCAATTCTCAATGCTTGATCTTGTCTCTTCAAACAGCATTCAAATAGTTTTGCCGATGCTTGAAGGAGAAAACATTGTCAAATTTTGATTAATTCATCCGTGCCACACTAACAAAGTCATCATTTATTTCCCATTACTAAATGCCCTTGAGAAGCTGCTGATTAGGACACTATAAACCTACAACCCCCCACTGGCATCTACCTAACAATGGGGAAAATTGCCCAATAATGTTCTTTGATGTAAAAGTATGCAGAAATGTTGCAATACTGTTCAAAGCTTTTAGTTGCTGCTAACAATTTTTAGCATTGGTGGTATCGACCTTGTGTCCTCATAGATTCAGCCAGATACTCTCAAATTATATGTCGACTTATTATGCTAGCTTCAGTGAATAAATTGCTGACTGAAGTAAATCTTTTGCTCTAAAACAACTTCTTTTCCACCATGTTGACCTTCTCAGATGTGATTAATGTCCAAAAAAACTCTTGTTTTATTTCTGTCACTAACTCTCTGTAGATAAAGATACCGTAACAGGCCATCTAGTCGTCTTGTAGACGTTTCAGCTAGTGAACAAAAGATTTAGAATTCCAAATAGTGTTAATTTACTATTTCTGTACTATGAATTTGTTCAATTCTGTGGCTATTGAGGCGTTTTATACGCATCTAATTGTAATCATGTGAGGTTGTTGGAGGAAGTTGTTCATTGTCAATAGGAAGTAATTGGACATCTGGAGTAACCATTGGAAACAGTTGAAATTTGCCAAGGCAACCTCCTTTTTCCTTTGCAATCTGTAGTAAAACATCTAGAAAAACTTTGTTTCGAAGAAGAAAAATTTTATTATCTACTGCTTTTGAAAATCCAGCACTCCTGTATATTGAAACTTCTTTAACACACGCATGCATCAGTACATTGTTATTTCCCCAGAGAAGGCTGGTTGACATGTTGCTCCCTGGGTCTCCATTTCTTCCTGTATGTTGTGATGAACAGCTAAGGAAACCTGCCTCATTAAGAACTAAATGTTTATTCGACTGGCCACTTTAACAGAATCAGTGATGCATTGTGCAATTGTTGGCGCATTTTCTGCAACTGGCTGGGACCCAGGGTGAAGAGTGGAAGTGAAAACCACCAATATCAGCATTCCATGTGCAAAGTTAACTTCCCCTTTCAGATATCAATTCAAATCCATTATCCCTCTTTCCCTTTTCTTAAATTGGTCCTGAAAGGAAAGTGCTGACTTGTGATTTTTTTTCAGAGGCTGGAGCAGTTCTCTAATAGATTCCATTAGTTGTTTCATCTAGTGAGTTTGTACAGATAGTTTAATTGCATCACATCCAAACCTGATTCTATTTTACCCGGACTCCCATGAGCATAATTTCTAGCAAGGGTCAGTGGATAGAAATCAGGCAGAGCAATAAAAGCAAAAAATACTGTAACCACTGGTTTGGCAGCAACTGACATCAGAACATAATGTTAGTTTTAAAAAAAAAGGGTGGGGGGAAGATCTGTGATACAGTAGAGGTGAGGATTGATTACATGACAAAGATGTGGTTAGTAACAGGGCAATAAATAAATAAAAGATGGGGGGGGGTGGTTGGGGGAGGTTCACCTAAAACATCCCCACTGATAATAAAAGGAATGTAGACTGGATAATTCCAAAAATAACCCTGCTCTGATTTTTTAAGAGACAGAGAAAGAAATGATTCCAAAACAGTGTGTTGGAAAAGTGAGTTTTTATTTCAGATTTTCTGCATCCACAGTACTTTGCTTTTATTTAAGAAAGATCATTTTTATTGTCTGACATCATGCAATAAAATTTAATTAGAAAAAAACTGGTGATACTGAGAAAAATGAATGTCAATACATAGGAGGAATGCTGAGGAAGGTAACTGAAAGCATGATCAAAGATTGACTTTTGAAAGAAGCCCTGAAAAGAATTGTGGGTGGGGGTGAAGGCAAAAGGCAATTCTCGAGCATTGGCTTTTGGCACCCAAATGAATGCCTGTAAGTGTTGCAGCAAATTAAATTCTGGAATTCCCTACCCCTCCGCATTACAGGAATACTTCACCATAACAGGATCTCCAGTGATTCAAGAAAGCAGTCCACAGTGACCTGAAGAGGAACTTGGGATGGACAATAATTGCTGGTTGTTTTGCCACCAGTGCCTATATCCCAAGAGTTGACATTTCAAAATATATGGAAAAGAAATGTGCAGATTGAAATAATTGCATCTTGCAACTCAGGCAGCAGTAAAATGTGTACTTTAACTATTTTGCAAATCATTCTTTGAAACAGATGTATTAAAAATTGGCGAGAAGAGGCATTTGTGTTCAGAAAGGAATCAGCCCTCACCTGAAAGTTGGAGCTCTGGATAATGGCAGACCTTTTAAAGCTTAGAATCAGTAAGCTTGTGTTTCCCAGACACTTTCTGTGCTTCCAGTATCTGAATAATTCAGACATTGATGGCACTAAAAGGCTACATTATCAGCACCTGTGCCCTGTGTAATATCAGAGCTGTGAATAATTTATGACTATGCAGTTATGTACATGGAACTAACTATTGGTTCTGCAGCCACTTATTCAGAATTCAAAGCATTCTTCTATTAATTTATTATAAACACTCGAATAATGATCTAATATTATTGTTTCTGTTCCGTGGTAAGTTTAAGGATGCAAGAGTTGGTTGTATGTTTAGAATATCCTCATTATTTAAATATGGGACCATTTTGCATTTCCTCCCTGATGTGTTCAAATCTGATTAAGTCTCTGATTTATTTGTGTGTCAATAGTTATGTTGCATTTCCTGTGTTGCTCCATTTATAATGTAGAATATAAGAAAACACGAGTGCAAAACAGGAAGGAATTTGTAGGCCATTAATACTGCTCTACAATATGTTCTTGCTGGATCACTGACTTTGTCTAACCTGTTTAATCTCCTGTGTAAAGAATTCTTGATTCCTGAAGGTAATAAAGCATTTATTTTCATAACTGCTGTTAAACCCCAACTTGCTGTAATGGTTGGGCAGTACAGTTCCTCAACCTTGAACCCCTTTTAAACCATTGTCATATTTGAACATCGTGAATTAGGTTGTGCTTTTTTGAGTCTACTTTTAAAATGAGTTAATCAAGAAGGGTTCTGCTCTTATTGCTCTTATAACAAGCATTTTGTTTTAAATATCTGATGATTTAAATTTTAGACTTATGTGTTAGGTTCTGTTAGTTATATGTGTGAAACTATTAATTTTATCTGTTTTCATTGAAGGAGCTTAAACTATCATCAATAACTTGTATTTGACAAATGACAGTGGTTCTTGCAGCTGAGCAAGTCCACACTCTATATAGACATCAAGCCATATGCCATCGCTGGACCTACAGATTGTGAAATAATGTGATATCAAGAATTGGAATGAATATTAGTCTCACTGGATTGCCACAGAAATGATTTTTCATTAGTTTAGTGTGAACAGTGATCTGATTCTTTAGAAAAATGAACTCATGTTGTAATATGATATGTCGTATAAAGTTTCATTTGAGAGTTGAACTATGAAAAACCTAGAGGCTTTTAAGAGCTTTGTTGGTTTTTCAGCCATTGGTCAAAGCATGTTATGTTACAAGTATACAGCCTTGGCCCAGTTGTAGCTCTCATCAGGGCCAAAAGGTTGTTTGCTCAAGCCACACAAAAGACAGTACCTTTATACAGGCTTCAGTGCAGTATTGCAGGAGTGCTGCACTATCGGAGGTTTTTTTTTCTTCATTTCTTGATGTGGGTATAACTGGCAAGACCAGCATTTGTTGGCTGTCCTTATTTGTTATTGAAATAATTTGGCTTTTAGGGCATTTCAGAGGCAAATCTATTTTCAGAAAACCATCGTACATAGGAGCAGAAATAGGCTATTCAACCCATTTTGTCTGGTCTACCATTCAATCATGACTGATAGGTTTTTCAGTTCTGTTCTCCTGTCTTCTCCCTATAATTTTTGATCCCCTTATTAATCGAGAACCTGTCTACCTCACCCTTAAAGATGCTCATGACTTGGCCTTTACAGCCCTCTGCAACAGTGAGATTCATCAACCTCTGGTTGAAGAAATTCCTCCTCATCTCTGTTCTAAATGGTCGTCCCTTCACTCTGAGGTTGTGGCCTTGGGTCCTACTCTGTCCTAATGGAAACATCTTCTCCATGTCCAGTCTGTCCAGGCCCCCCTCTATTCTGTCAGTTTCAACTTTTGGCCCAACGTCTCTCGGCCCGGCATGATCTTTTGGCAGTATGTGGCGGTCTCTCAGCCCAGTGTGGACTTTCGAGGTGATTCCTCGCAGTTTAGTCCCACTGTAGCTAAGCACTTAAGAAAAACTGTAATGTTTGAACTTTAAGCTTAATTTCTTTATTTTCTAACAAGGTCTGCAATGTGTAACTTTTAACCTTATCTCATATGTTTTACACTATACTATAATTACTGCAATGTTTAGCTTTCTACCTTGTTCTAAAGGTTCTGTACCTAGGTACTTGTATTTAATGTAGCGCCTTGTGTGGCGACATTAAACACTTTTCACCATACTTTTTGTACTTGAGTGCATGTAAAATAAAATAAAATCAAGATCCCCCATATCTTTCTAAACTCCATAGAGTACAACCGCAGAGTCCTTAACCACTCCTTGTATGGCGAACCCTTCATTCTTGGGATCAGTCTTGCAAACCTCCTCTGGACCCCTTCTAAGACCAGCATTTCTTCGATACGGAGCCCAAAACTCTTCCAAATATGGTTCGACCAGACCCTTGTACAGCTTCAGTAGAATGACCATGCTTTGTTTTCTAGCCCTCTTGAAATGAATGCTAAGATTGTATTTGCTTTCGTAACTGAATCTGCGTGTTAATCTTAGGAGTCCAAACATAGGATTCTCTTGTTTCTTTGTGCTTCAGATTTGAGAAACCTTTTTCTGATTAGGAAATAATTTACCTCTCTATGCTTACTGCCCTGGTTTATAACCTCACACTTGTCCACATTGTTTGCCCACTCTCCTAGCCTGACTCGGTGCTTTTGCAGCCACCCTGTTTCCTCAACTCTACCTGTCCCTGGAAGAGACAGGCACCTTAACTGGATGCAAAATTCTCATGACCTTAGTTGGAAAACTGTGATGTTCTTTTATCCTTGTCACTATTTATTCATCAAACATTAGCTTGTGTTCTTTATGTGCAGATTAGCAGTCTTCTCCATCTAGGTTAAAATGACTGCTTTGAAAAAGTAAGTATTTGGAATGTCTTGAATGATGGTATAGATGCAGGTTAGTTTTTTTAAAAACTGTATCAATGCAGGTATTTAAAGGATTTTGCTGTGAATACTTTTTTTTCCCCAGTAGACAAATTGAGACAATTCTATACAACTTACTAAGCACTGTAGTAACCCAGTCGGTAAGACAAAGTGTTTTAACTTTGTATTTTAGATTTTCGTTGTCTGCATTCCAATGCTAGCGCAGTGTTAGTGATATGGTTTACGGTTTAAAATAGAAAATGCTGAAAAAGAATATATGAAGATAGAGTCAATGCTGAAAACATAAAATACTGTAGTCTCTTTCTTAGAACATGGAACATTTCAGCACAGGAACAGGCCCTTTGGCCCTCCAGCCCTGCGCCATTCCACATCCTCTATCTAAACCTGCCATCTATTTTCTAAGGATCTGTATCCCTTTGCTCCCTGCCCATTCATGTATCTGTCTAGATATATCTTAAATTACGCTATCGTTCCCACTATTATTACCTCCGCTGGCAACGCATTCCAGGCACCCACCACCCTCTGCGTAAAGAACCTTCCACATATATCTCCCCTAAACTTTTTCCCTCTCACTTTGACTTCGTGGCCCCTAGTAATTGAGTCCTCCACTCTTGGAAAAAGTTTCTTGCTATCTACCCTGTCTACACCTTTCATGATTTGGAGATGCTGGTGTCGGACTGGGGTGTACAAAGTTAAAAATCACACAACACCAGGTTATAGTCCAACAGGTTTAATTGGAAGCACACTAGCTTTCGGAGCGACGCTCCTTCATCAGGTGGTTGTGGAGGGTTCAATCGTAACACAGAATTTATAGCAAAAATTTGAAATGTGATGTAACTGAAATTATACATTGAAAAATTTATTGTCTGTTAAGCCTTTCATCTGTTAGAATACAGTGATAGTTTCACTTCTTTCATGTGTAAATCTCATGATTTTGTAGGCCTCAATCAGGTCCCCTCTCAACCGCCTTCTTTCCAATGAAAATAATCCTAACCTACTCAACCTCTCCTCTTAGCTAGCACCCTCCATACCAGGTAACATTTTGGTGAACTTCCACTGCACCCTCTCCAAAGCATCCACATCCTTTTGGCAATGTGGCGACCAGGACTGTAAGCAGTATTCCAAATGTGGCCGAACCAATGTTTATACAATTGTTGCTGAAAATATGTTGCTGGAAAAGCGCAGCAGGTCAGGCAGCATTCAAGGAGCAAGAGAATCAACGTTTCGGGCATGAGCCCTTCCTGAAGAAGGGCTCATGCCCAAAACGTCGATTCTCTTGCTCCTTGGATGCTGCCTGACCTGCTGCACTTTTCCAGCAACACATTTTCAGCTCTGATCTCCAGCATCTGCAGACCTCACTTTCTCCTCCTTTATACAATTGTTATATGACCTGCCAAGTCTTGTACTCAAAACCCCTTTTAATGAAGGAAGGCATGCTGTATGCTTCTTGACCACACTACTGACCTGCGTTGCTACCTTAAGGAAACAATAGACCTGAACACCCAGATCTCTCTGGACATCAGTTTTCCCCAGGACTTTTCCATTTACTGTATATTTCATTCTGGGATTGCATCTTCCAAAATGCATCATTCCTGCAAGTGAACACACACTGTATTTTAAACCTTTACCACAGTGTTTTGTTTTACTCTGCATAGTTTGCAACCACATACTGAGCATTTTCCGGTTTTTTGTTTAGTATTTTTTGCCCATCCTTACTTCATACTTTGTTATGGTGAGATTTAAATTCATGATTTCTCAAAAAAAGACTCTAGGGCAGAATTATTGTGGTACTCCATTGGGTAGATTTTACATTCCCTATGATTTTCAACAGGATAAGCATTTGGCAATTAGGCACAATCTGCTGTTTAATCCTGTGTGGGATAGGAACAGAAGATAAACACTTTATCCCTTTGTGTTGCAATTTGGAAGTTAGCAATGCATGACTTTGTGATAGGTTCCCTGAGTTGACACCTTGCTTCCATTTCAGTCCACTGTGTGAATGAGTCAGGGACTGGTTAAATGAGCTTCTCAAATGTACAGACAACCAGCTGCTGGCATAGAAAATTATTCAGCCTTTAATGCAGTATTTCAGCTCATTTCCTGCTCAAGTCGTGTGTTGCAAGGAGCTTGTAGGTAATAATCCGATTATACTGTGTCAACTAAACATTTAGCAGATTCAGCATTTGATGATAGAATTTTTGCTAGGTTCCCAATGGGGTAAATTTTTATTTCTAACTATTTAAATATTTGACTGTTGTGTTCAGCTTTTAACTTTTTAAAAATTATTTTCCTACTTTGTACTAAGAAGGACTGTAATGTTTAGCTTTTAACTTTGTGTCTGAATTTTTCTACTTAAGATTTTGTACCTTGTATCTAAGATGGTGCCAAGAATGGGACACTGTACACTTTTCACTGTCCTTATGTACTTGTATATTTGAGTACACATGACAATAAAATCTAATTCTAAATGAGTAAAGCTGATTTGGAAGGTGATAATATTCATTCTGTTTTGATCCTGACCCCCTTATTTTCCGTTAGTTTCCTAAGATTTTCACGCTCTTATGTAACTCTGTACCATCACCCTCTATTCTTCCTTGTACAATTCATCATTCCTTGGATGTCCAGGACAGTTGGCCTACTCCCAAACATCCATTAAAATTAGACACTGTTGAGTGGAATGTGAACCACAGCCTGATTTGAATTGCTGCCTTCCGTCACAACATAATTATAGTTTAGCAGTGATGTGGAGGTGCCAGTATTGGACGAAGTTGAAAATCATATGACACCAGGTTACAGTCCAACAGGTTTATTTGAAAGTACAAGCTTTTGGAGCACTGCTTTTTCATCAGGCAGCAGGGTAAACCTGCAGTTTTGGTAAATCAACATTTGCAGGCCGATTTCAGGAGCAAAATGTTTTTGAAGGACATTATCACTGTAGAGCTGATCAAACCATATTTAATTGGTTTTCCATTCCTCAGTTGCATCCTGTGTTATTTCAGAGATGTCATTTGTATTTAACAACTTAAAAATAGTGTTGAAGTTGGCAGTGAACCCGCGAGTCCTGTTGTACCACTGGCTGATTGGTGGTGTAGCATACTTGTATAGTACTTGTTACAAACATTCACCACCTCTTGTTTTGATATTTGTATGCATGTGGTATATTTTGAATGATTACTTCACATAATCATGGGCTGTGTCTGGCACACATGATCTCCGTCTCTGGCTTGCACATGTGTTCCCATCGTACAATCCCCTGTAGGTCAAGTAGAGGTAGTTAAAGATTCAAGTATGAAAAAGAAAGAGAGAAAACCAAACTAAGTTTAGAGCAGCTTGGACCTTTGAGATAGGCCAAGCTTTTACAGTAGACAGCACTGAAATAGTCAATAAAAGTGAAAAAAAATCCAGGTTTAATGAGCCTGTTTTCATCCAAGTGTTGAGTGATATCATTGTTGTACAGATGAGCATTTTCTTAAGTGAAACGTGACCAGAGACTGAGGGCAAACTCCAGACTATACTTCAATAGAGACATTGTTCATGCATGTTAAGTCTGTCAGCAGCTGTGTGCAAATTGTGACTGAGCAGCAGACTGTGGAAATCTCATACAGTATTGCCTCAGTTATCCATCTTGCTTTACAGTCCTGTTAAGATTATGATAGACTTGGACTTGAATATTACAGTCAAGCTGTCAGCACTAGGAGCCGGCTGTCCTCTTTCCAGTAAGAGGTACAAGCAAAGAATGCAGACTCTCAGAGTCTTCAATGCTTCTAACCTTCCAGTAAATGAACAGGGCATTTAGCAATTGCTGATGGATGGCTCATTTTAACAATTTGTCAACAATGGTCACTTCACTTTCCAGGGAATGATATATTGACAATTTGCAACAAGTGCACCTGTGCATGAATTTATGAGCACTCCTGAATTTTCTGTGCAGAAACATCATGATATGAGTTCCATGTGCTGGAACTATGGAAATAGAAAATGAATAATGCTGATCCACTTTTTTGAAAGAAATAACTCCATATTAAAGTTTCAGTTTCCCATCACATTTCGATTATGATGTCTAATTTTGTTTTAGTTTTGGACTCTGTTTTGAAGTGGTTCTGTTCGCCGAGCTGGAAGTTTTTGTTGCAAACGTTTCGTCCCCTGGCTAGGAGACATCATCAGTGCTCTGGAGCCTCCTGCGAAGCGCTTCTTTGATGTTTCTTCCGGCATTTATAGTGGTCTGTCCTTGCCGCTTCCGGGTGTCAGTTTCAGCTGTCCGCTGTAGTGATTGGTATATTGGGTCCAGGTCGATGTGTCTGTTGATGGAATTTGTGAATGAATGCCATGCCTCTAGGAATTCCCTGGCTGTTCTCTGTCTGGCTTGCCCTATGATAGTAGTGTTTTCCCAGTCGAATTCATGTTGCTTGTTGTCTGAGTGTGTGGCTACTAGAGATAGTAGCCACACACTCAGACAACAAGCAACATGAATTTGACTGGGAAAACACTACTATCATAGGGCAAGCCAGACAGAGAACAGCCAGGGAATTCCTAGAGGCATGGCATTCATCCACAAACTCCATCAACAGACACATCGACCTGGACCCAATATATCAATCACTACAGCGGACAGCTGAAACTGACACCCGGAAGCGGCAAGGACAGACCACTATAAATGCCGGAAGAAACATCAAAGAAGCGCTTCGCAGGAGGCTCCAAAGCACTGATGGTGTCTCCTAGCCAGGGGACGAAACGTTTGCAACAAAAACTTCCAGCTCGGCGAACTGAACCACTACAACAAGCACCCGAGCTACAAATCTTCGCACAAACTTTGAACTCTGTTTTGAGTAGTTTGTGGCTTTGATGAATTGTGGCTTTGGTTTATATTTTATGTTCCTTGCCTCTCCTAAAATGCTCTGTTGTGGAAAGATAATTGTAGGATGATTACTGTTGACAGGTGAAGGGCATGCTTTCCTATAACAAAATTGGGAAACTTAATGCATTATTGGGATGATTAACTTTTTTTTTAATGCTTTAGTTTTCTTTTCATTCTGATGAAGATTGTTGGTGGCTATTTCATTCTTTTTACATTGCACATGCACTGAATTTAGAAATTCTGTCTCTTTTTATCACACAGCAAGAATTTGTGTTTGCTTTAGCCATTAATGAAATGATATATCCCAAAGTGTTTCATAGGAGTTTAATCCAAAAAAAAGGGGCAGGACATAGAGGTGTTACATGCATGACCAAATGTATGATGAAAGAGGTGAATTTTAAGAATGGTCTCGAACTGAAAAGTGGTCAGCAATGTGTTTTTAGGAAGAATAATGGATTGGTAGCAGAGGAGCAGGTTTGAGATTGGGAGAAAACCATGAAAAGATTCAAATATGACTTGTAGAACTGTGGGTGAGCAGATGTCAGGTCAGCATGGGCAGGCTTGATGGATACAGGAGATAGAATTGCTCTTATCCTATGTTGTCACAAGTGTTTAATTCGCCTCTCTTTGATTAGGACTGGGAAAATCTTATGAGACTTCAACATTGATTTTAGAATTCTTTCTTATTGCAGAGACTTGAGTCGTAATCAATTGGTTTCCACAAAGCACCTAGTTTTCGAGGGTCTTCACACACTTCTGGAAGTGTAAGTAGTTTGAGATATAAATTCTGTGAATTACTTGAAAGAATTGAATGTTAAATATCAGAAGTTTTCAAACTGATTAATCGTTTGTGCTCTTCAAGGAATATCAACTACAATCTACTCTCTACAATCCCAACACTGGGCTCAGCCACAGCCAACATTACCATCCTGTCACTGTAAGTAAAATATTAGGGCTTAATTCTGAAACCTGCTTTGTATTTGTAATTTTTAAGAGAACATACTGTGTAACTGCTGACACATTTTGCCACTTCGGGGAGAGCTTGCCACAGTTGTTGTGGGATCACGACATTATGAATGTTACAGGGAAAATCTACATCACTATTTTTAAATGAAGTTGTAACAGTTGTAAAAATCCCAGATCACCATCTCATGACAAATAGCTGACAATGTTTTTAACTCCACCATTTGTGCTTTGCAATTGTTTATGACCTCTTTAAGATGATGAATATTGGCACTTAAAATGGAACAGTTTCTGTGTGTTTTAGTTGCATTCCCAAGTCAAGTATGGGACAAGTATGTGAAGAACATACCTCATTTTATTACTGGCTCATCTGTAAGACTCAGCTACCCTAACCCTGAACATATTTTAACTTGCCACAACAACCATAATGTGACATATTTTCCCAAGGTATCATAATTACTGCTAAATTAATGTTAGTTTCCAATTTCATTTTTCATAACCAAAGTTTTATTAGATAACTTTGCCTGTTGTTTTGTGCTGGTGTTAAGCTAATCTTGATGCATCCTAATCTAACCAGTTGCTTTGGCATTCTGCATTTTAATTTGGCAGTTTTGGAAATCACTCATTTTGTGCCTTCCTGTGATTCTAAGTGTTACAGTTTTAACCAATCTTAATTTAGTTAAGATTCAAAAGTGAAAATGGCTTGATAGATCATAAGATTTTTAAATTTAGTTACCGTAGTGGTCTGTGACTACATAGTCATAGAGATGTACAGCATTGAAACAGATCTTTGGTCCAACTCGTCCATGCCCACCAGATAATCCCAACGCAATGTAGTCCACCTGTCAGCACCAGGCCCACATCCCTCCAAACCCTTCCTATTCATATACTCATCCAGATGCCTTTTAAATGTTGCACTTGTACCAGCCTCCACCACTTCCTTTGGCAGTTCATTCCATACACGTGCCATCCTCTGCATGAAAAAGTTGCCCCTTAGGTCACTTTTTTATCTTTCCCCTGTCACCCTAAACCTATTCCCCTGTAGTTCTGGACTCCCCAACCCCAGGAAAATGACTTTGTCTTATTTATCCTATCCATGTGCCCCTCATGATTTTATAAACCTCTATATGGTCACCCCTCAGCCTCCGGTGCTCCAGGGAAAACGGCCCAGCCTTTTCAACCCCTCCCTATAGTTCAAACCCCCTAACCCTGGCAACATCCTTGTAAACCTGTGGGCGGCACGGTGGCACAGTGGTTAGCACTGCTGCCTCACAGCGCCAGAGACCCGGGTTCAATTCCCACCTCAGGCGACTGTCTGTGTGGAGTTTGCACGTTCTCCCCGTGTCTGCGTGGGTTTCCTCCGGGTACTCCGGTTTCCTCCCACAGTCCAAAGATGTGCGGGCCAGGTGAATTGGCCATGCTAAATTGCCCGTAGTGTTAGGTAAGGGATGAATGTAGGGGTATGGGTGGGTTGAGCTTCGGCGGGTCGGTGTGGACTTGTTGGGCCGAAGGGCCTGTTTCCACACTAAGTAATCTAAATCTTTTCTGAACCCTTTCATATTTCACAATAGGCTGCCATTTTAACATTCGATGTTCAATTTTAACAAACAAACATAAGTTTGTTACACAAAATAATAAGAAAAAAAGCTAAAGGAAAATTTACAAATATCTTGTATGCAACCAAAACACACCTTTTTCTGAGCAATATCCTGTACAAACACTCTGCCTGGATGAATGCAGCTCTAACAACACTCAAGAACCATCCAGGACAAAGCAGCCCCCTTGATTGGCACCACATCCACTCCCTCCAGTAGCTGCGGTATATACTATCCATAAGATGCACTGCAGAAATTCACTCAGGATCCTGAGCACCTTCCAAGGCTGTCCAAACCCATGACTACTTCCATGTAGAAGATCAAAGCAGCAAATACATGGTCACGCTACCACTTGCAAGTTTCCCTCTGAGTCACTCGCCATCCTGATTTGGAAATATACTGCTGTTCCTTCATTGTCACTTGATCAAAATCCTGGAATTCCCTCCCTAAGGGCTTGAGAGTCAACCTACAATATGTTGACTGCAGTGTTTCATGAAGGCAGCTCGCCACCACTATTTCAAGGGCATTAAGGATGGGAAATAAATGCTGATCAGCCAGTGACATCCATGGGCTGCATGGTGGCACAGTGGTTAGCACTGCTGCTTCACAGCGCCAGAGACCCAGGTTCAATTCCCGCCTCAGGCGACTGTGTGGAGTTTGCACATTCTCCCCATGTCTGCGTGGGTTTCCTCCGGGTGCTCCGGTTTCCTCCCACAGCCCAAAGATGTGCGGGTCAGGTGAATTGGCCATGCTAAATTGCCCGTAGTGTTAGGTGAAGGGGTAAATGTAGGGGTATAGGTGGGTAGCGCTTCGGTGAGTCGGTGTGGACTTGTTGGGCCGAAGGGCCTGTTTCCACACTGTAAGTAATCTAATCTAATAAAAAAAATGTCCCATGAAAGAATTTTAAAGAACTAAACCATCACTGGAGGTTTTAGTTGAAAAATTGTAGCCATTATGCTAGGGAATTGCAGTTTAAAAATAGGAAGTCTTGCTATAACAGTACAAGGTGTTGGTGAGTCCACACCTGCAGTATGATCTACAGTTTTGGCCCCTGAATTTAAAAAAGGATATATTAGCTTTGGAGATAAACTTTGGAGTGCTGGAGAAACTCAGCAGGCTTGGCTGCATCTATAGAGTGAAAAGCTGAATTAATGATTCAGTCTGACGAGTATTTGTTTTATTATAGTGATATTGGAGAAAATTCAAAAGAGATTTCTTAGCCTGATTCCTGGTCTGAAGGATTTGTCATAATAAGAATGACTTAATAAGTTAAGCCTTTGTTCATTAGAGTTTGGAGAAATGAAGAATGATCATATTTTAAACATTCAGTATTCTGAGGGGTCTTAGCAGGTAAGGTGTTGAGAAGATGTCTTCCCTATTAAGGGAACATTGAATTAGGAATCATTATTATAGAATGAGGCAAAACCCATGTAAAACTGAGATATGGAAGAATTTCTTATGAATTTAATGAAATTCCTTGCCTTGGTTTGTGGAGGCTCGGTCACTGCAAGTATTGAAAGTCGAGGTGGATAGCTTTTTGAAGTATCGGGAAGTTGAGGACTATGAGGAGCTGGCACAGAAGAGTCGAAGCCATAATAGTACAGGTTAACTGCGCAGGCCTGAATGTCCTCCTATTTCTAATGTTCTTATCAATCTAATGGACTGGAGTTGAGAGAGTCATTCATGGAAAGCTTTGAACTAACTCTCAATCAATTAATTTACCATTTGATTCTACGTAGCTAGGTCACCACAACATTATGCTGCTTGGCAGCTATGCTTGTTTTGTCAAAGACTAAATTGTGAAATAATTATTTGCCACAGAGTGGAGAAACTTTGTCAATAAGTAGGTCACAGATCTATTTTTCTATCCTACACTTCAGAATTCCCTCTCTAAATGTCTTCTCTCCACCTCCTTTTCCATTACTTCTAAAAATCTACTCGTTTGAGCTAAAGTCTTAGTATTTTTGAAGATCTGTTGAGTTGGAAGTGTCATTTTTATTATGTTGTGGAGGTGTTGGTGTTGGACTGGAGTGAGTAAGGTCAGAAGTCACATGACACCAAGCTATAGTCCAGGTTTATTTGAAATCACAAGCATTCGAAGCACTGCCCCTTTGTCAGGTGAGGCTTGTGATTTCAAATAAACCTGTTGGACTGTAACCTGGTGCCGTGTGATATTTTTGTTTAGATTGCACTTTAAATGTGGCATGAATATTTCTCTTCCTTAAAGGCACTGTGCACATTTTGCTACAATTTCGCCATGTTTGAGCCACATTCCTGATTTAAATTCTTTAACTCCCACAGGTGAAATTTGAGTCACTGACTTGATCTATTATATTGATAAAAAGATATCTACAATATTAGAATATTTAAAGCCAATTTAAACATTTAGAGAAAGTGGTCCTCAATTCCTCGGTGAGGGAAACAGTTTTTCTTCAGTTGACCTATATTACTTATTATAATTGCATTTTAAAATATTCTTTGAAATATGTTTTTGGTGTTGTGGCTGTTATCAAACAGATTTTAATGCATTCAAATTATATAGTTGTTTTAAAATTGGCTTCACACTCCAAATATCTCCTGCCTTCAGGTTTTCAATGGCAGGTTTTTCTAAACTCTCAGTGGAAAAAATGGTAAAAATCCAGGCAGTAATTTTGAGGTTTTTTTTTATTGGAAGCATGCTTGTGATTCTTTGCGGCATGACAGAATAATTAGTGAGAAAGTTGAACAGTGACTTTTCTGGTATTACCTTTTACTTTTGCAGAACACACAATCGGGTAACAGAGGTAACTGCTGAGGACCTTCTACCATACAGCGCTTTGGAAACCTTGGATCTGAGCTCAAATTTAATTTCAGAAATCAAAACTTCTTCGTTCCCTATAATGCAACTGAGAAACCTGTGAGTAACTGATCTGCACTACTTTTCTTCATGTTAGGAATCACACAACACCAGGTTATAGTCCAACAGGTTTAATTGGAAGCACACTAGCTTTCGGAGCAACGCTCCTTCATCAGGTGCATCTCCAAATCATTTCTTCTTGTTAGTGCTCCACTACATTGAGTGTGCTGAGCTTCAACAGTTTAGTTTAGGAATCACAGGGAGATAGAGTGTGGCAACATTGGTGATACGTTGCAAACTAAGGGAGAGAGCTGCTAGTGGTGAACCAGAACATATTGTCCATATGGGACTGCCTTGCATTCTGCAACAAAACCTTGCCATTTTTTTAGGGATATCACTTAATCTGTGCTGTGTCCTGACCAAAAGTAATATCAGTTGAAGCTTTGAAATTTGTTATTTATCTGTTCAGAGACATAAGTGTGTCGAGTGTTTTTTAAAAAAATCGATTCATGTATTTTGTGGGAAAAGGCCAATGGCTAGCTGATAATTCAGCTCTTATATTGATTCTCCTGTTATAATCAGCTGCAACTACATCATTGTTTTGTTGCAGAGGAGAAGGGGAAAAGGCATGGAAATCTGGAGAGAGTATGTACCATTTATGTATTCCATTTCAGAGAAAATTCTATTAACATGCCTTTTTTTTCAAAGATCCCATATGGTAACAATAAATGTCTTCATTTTACAGCATTCATTTGTTGTTTTTGAACCTAATTCTTAGAATATCAGCTTGTAGGCATCCAGGGCTCTTGTCCAAAACCTGTTCAGCATTTCAGCTCATACAATGAATTTAAATCATAATGCTGCAGTAAAGTTTATTGAATGGAATTTGCAACACAGCAGTGTTTGTTCTGTACTTCAGTGCCCCGCCAATCAATCTGCAAATAATTATTACTGTGATCCTGTGTCAAACATTTTAAATGTCAAAATCAATTATTTTGCCTTCTGTTTGCTTTTCTTTCTAATGTAATTCATTTTAATCTTTGCTTTCCCCATAGCATTGTAGTCATTAAACATCAGAATTACCCTTATCTGTAGTTTGTGTTTATCATGATGGTGGATTTTCGTGTCGTGATATTTCTTTAAAATAACCATCAACACATTCAGAATAACATAAGCATCAATAAAAGTAACATGAGCTGAATATTACAGAAGAATATTTAAATTATTTTAAATTATTTTGTAGTTGATGACTTCTTTTTAAACACTTTTAATAGACCTGAAGGCAGAAGAATAATCCTGATTCATAGCGGTGGATTAAATAGTATTTGTTGAATTGCATGCAAATGTCATTTCAATTATAAACTGAAGTGTAAAACTTTCTGAGCTGCATCATGCAACCCATTCTGATGGGTTCTTTGGAGCCCGGTGTACATTATTCTGTGTCTTACCAGTCAACAGATAGCATATACAGCCAGAACTCTTAAGACGCACAGGGGTTTTCTTTTCAAGTGGTATTTTCTGATGTATGAATATCCTTAATGGGCTGGGCACTAAACGCTCTCCATTCACCTTTCGAAGTTTGTGACTGGGCATATTCTATAATACATCATTTTTACACAATGCACCCAGCTCAAAACTGTTTGATATACTGATTTACAGTATAGATTTTTCTCTGTAATCTGCTGTAAAATTTGCGAGTCCCGAGGATTCACAACATTGCTTAGTTAGCTGAATAGATGACATTGATTCTGGAGGCTAGATGTATCGCCAGCAGTTAGGAGTTTTTCTACATAACACAGATAATAGTGGGTCTGGTGGCCCTTTCTGGACAATTAGTTGAAAACTGTATGTCTTGTGTTAATAATTTGTCAGTTTAACTGATGAATCTCAAGCAGTGTCCTTTGCACACACATACACACACACTTAGCTGTGCTGACCTGAACTTGGACTTGCCAGGTTTGTATTATTGGGGTGTTTTTCTTTACGGAAAATGTTTGCTGTTCATAGTAGGCAGATGGAATTTCTTCCTGTTTTGAATTTGAATAGCTTAATTTTAAAGCCTTTGAGCATGGTGAAAGAATTTAGTGCTTGCCAGGCATCTAGTTCTCTTAGAGTTAAGTGTTAAAGCGAGATATGTTGAAATCTATCTGTACTTTTAATATTGAGAACTGCAGCTTTGGTGTGGGTGGCGTATGGGATTTATGCTCAAGTTGCTGCTTTTTAAATTCATTATGACTGATCTCAAAAAGGAAGGCAAACATGTTTGCACTGTGAAACCCATTGGGGCACATTTGCATTGCCTTGACTAGACCCAATGAAGTTCTGTACAATGGAACAGTTTTACACTTGTGTTTGAGATTATAAGATGCTTGTTTATAATAGCATCAGTTTTTATTAAAGCTTTTGATTGCAAGAAATGCTGCTTTTGTGGATGTGCCAAGCAACATCCCTTGTGACTGCAGACTTTTTCATTGAACCTTGGCAAACAGGGGAAAAGATGTTCAATGCGCTGTAAGAAGCAATTTTTTAAAATATTGGTATGTCAGGTAAATAGACAACTGAGTTCTGAACCAAGGCAGCAGTGTCCAGGCTTTTTTTTAAGTAGTTTTATTTTGTGCTACTTAAAGTAAATAAAAACAGCAGTAGAACATGGTGCCAGTTTGTGTCTTTTATTTGCTGAGTGAAATGTGATGGTTTAAGTCTGGTTAAGTCTTGTGTGTCACTTGTTATATATTAATCTCCTGTTGCAGTAATCCTTGTGGTTATCTCTCGAGTGTGATTGCTCATTTGAGCTGGATAGTAGCTGCAACTCTCAAAAAGCAAACAGACTCATTTCATAAATGGAATTTACTAATGAGAGAGTGGATATTTTCCCATCACTGTAGGCTGGATTCAGCACCATAGTCATCAGTGAAAGCACATTATGTTGCCTCAGTAAGTCATCCAGTCATCAGATGAATATATTTAAAAAGGACAAGCAAACACATCTTAACCAGTAACTGAAAGTAATCAACTACCTGTCCTGTGACAGCACCAGTTCAATTCAATAAAAATTGACTACTTTGTCTGTTATTCAGCGCAAAAGGTAAAATGTTATGGCTACAGTTGCAGACTTATCCCAGTAGGAGGTTTCCGGGTTACTCCAACCTCTCTCACATTGGAAAGGCATGGAACTCCTAAGATGTACAGGCAGGCTTTGTTACTTAAGCTTTGCTTTTAAATTCCGAAATACAGTATGAATATTTGACTTCCAAAAATTTTTTTAGTAATACAGATATGTCTTGTTTTCAGACACTTGAATAATAATCGAATTACCATCCTAGAACCGGGCTGTTTTGATAATCTGTCCAGCACCTTGCTCGTCCTCAAACTGAACAGGAATAAAATTACTGTCATTCAGCCAAAGAGCTTCCACTTGCCTCAGCTTCAGTACCTGTGAGTGGTTTTATGGCTTTCATAGTTCGGAGTCTAGATGCATATTTCATTGACTTTTTGATTAAAAATATTGTTCCTTATGTAACAGCTTTTGAAGGAGATAGAGGCTGGATCATCAAAAAACAACCCTGTGGTTTGTTCTGAGTTGCTTGAGTGCAGGTTGAATTTGTGGCTAGCAGGATCAATTGTAATATAAACTGAAAACACTGAAGAGTTTAGCAAGTCTCCTAGCATCTTTGGAGAGTGAATGTGAGTTAAAACTTAAAGACATTGTCCTGATGATAGTAACTCTTGTCATGTACAGGTTCTGCCTCCATAATTATGGTCCAGGTTTTCAACAGCAGCAATATTTATCTTTATCTTGAGTACAAGATGAACCTACAACCAGTTTATCATGGAGTTTATCGTGCAACTTTTAAAAGCTTCACTTTGCACTTGAAATTTTAGTTAAATTCTATTTTGAGAGGGTATCCAATGAATGGACGTTTAGTGCTTCCTTCTGTCAATTGTACAACTGTGTACAGGTGAAGAAGGAATTGTTGCTGAAAATGTGTTGCTGGTTAAAGCGCAGCAGGTCAGGCAGCATCCAAGGGACAGGAAATTCTACGTTTCGGGCAAAAGCCCTTCATCAGGAATGAGGAAAGTGTGTCCAGCAGGCTAAGATAAAAGATAGGGAGGAGGGACTTGGGGGAGGGGCGATGGAGATGTGATAGATGGAAGGAGGTCAAGGTGAGGGTGATAGGCCGGAGTGGGGTGGGGGCGGAGAGGTCAGGAAGAAGATTGCAGGTTAGGAGGGCGGTGCTGAGTTGAGGGAACTGACTGAGACAAGGTGGGGGGAGGGGAAATGAGGAAACTGGAGAAATCTGAGTTCATCCCTTGTGGTTGGAGGGTTCCCAGGCGGAAGATGAGGCGCTCTTCCTCCAACCGTCGTGTTGTTATGTTCTGGCGATGGAGGAGTCCAAGGACCTGCATGTCCTTGGTAGAGTGGGAGGGAGAGTTAAAGTGTTGAGCCACGGGGTGGTTGGGTTGGTTGGTCCGGGCGTCCCAGAGGTGTTCCCTGAAGCGTTCCGCAATTAGGCGGCCCGTCTCCCCAATATAGAGGAGGCCACATCGGGTGCAGTGGATGCAATAGATGATGTGTGTGGAGGTGCAGGTGAATTTGTGGCGGATATGGAAGGATCCCTTGGGGCCTTGGAGAGAGGTAAGGGAGGAGGTGTGGGCGCACGTTTTGCATTTCCTGCGGTTGCAGGGGAAGGTGCCGGGAGTGGAGGTTGGGTTGGTGGGGGGTGTGGACCTGACGAGGGAGTCATGAAGGGAGTGGTCTTTGCGGAACGCTGATAGGGGAGGGGAGGGAAATATATCCCTGGTGGTGGGGTCCGTTTGGAGGTGGCAGAAATGACGGCGGATGATACGCTGTATACGGAGGTTGGTGGGGTGGTAGGTGAGAACCAGTGGGTTCTGTCCTGGTGGCGGTTGGGGGAGCGGGGCTCAAGGGCGGAGGAGCGGGAAGTGGACCTTCCCCTGCAACCGCAGGAAATGCACCTCCACTCCCGGCACCTTCCCTTGCAACCGCAGGAAATGCAAAACTTGCGCCCGCACCTCCTCCCTTACCTCTCTCCAAGGCCCCAAGGGATCCTTCCACATCCGCCACAATTCACCTGCACCTCCACACACCTCATCTATTGCATCCGCTGCACCCGATGTGGGGAGACGGGCCGCCTACTTGCGGAACGCTTCAGGGAACACCTCTGGGACGCCCGGACCAACCAACCCAACCACCCCGTGGCTCAACACTTTAACTCTTCCTCCCACTCCACCAAGGACAAGCAGGTCCTTGGACTCCTCCATTGCCAGAACATAACAACATGACGGTTGGAGGAAGAGCGCCTCATCTTTCGCCTGGGAACCCTCCAACCACAAGGGATGAACTCAGATTTCTCCAGTTTCCTCATTTCCCCTCCCCCCACCTTGTCTCAGTCGATTCCCTCGAACTCAGCACCGCCCTCCTAACCTGCAATCTTCTTCCTGACCTCTCCGCCCCCGCACCACTCCGGCCTATCACCCTCACCTTGACCTCCTTCCACCTATCGCATCTCCATCGCCCCTCCCCCAAGTCCCTCCTCCCTACCTTTTATCTTAGCCTGCTGGACACACTTTCCTCATTCCTGATGAAGGGCTTTTTGCCTGAAACGTCGAATTTCCTGTTCCTTGAATGCTGCCTGACCTGCTGTGCTTTAACCAGCAACACATTTTCAGCTCTGATCTCCAGCATCTGCAGACCTCACTTTTTACAAGAAGGAATTGTTGTCTAGTGCTGGATCTGCTCCTGTAGTAATTTTGTTTTGGGACTACTGACTAGATTCAAAATTCTCTTCTTGTGTTTTAAAGCATAGAAAAACATTACATTTTGGAGCATTTAATAGGGAAGAATTAATACTGGTTTGATAGATTTATTTATATCAGCTTGAGGGTAACTGGATTGAAAGTCATTCCAATGTCTGCAGATATTAAATATTTGTTGCGATACGGTACTTTATCTTCCCCATTGTGAATTATAATAAAATGAGAAGTTTATTAGCGCAGGTAGATCTATGTCAGTAATGCTTTTGAAGTTATTGCTGAGTGTCATGAAGTCTAACAGGAAAGCTCTCTTAACTAATTAAATCCTCTTTGCACACAATGAGCACTATGACCTTTTGGCATGGACAGCATATGTCAGGCCTGTCTCTAAGTACAACTTGTTTATATTTAAAAATCTTGTCACAAGTGGTCTTTTTGTCCCTGTTCAGCTGTGTGTAAGGAAAACAACTCCCAAGTATGTGGAAAAACAAACAGCCAAATGTAGGTAGGATTTAATTCACTGAATATGGCAATTGTCAGTGCCCAGCCTTGCGAGTGGTGGGGATACTGGTGTGGTGATACCCTATTGCTAATAATTGCCTCTGTTTTTCTTGTTTCTGCTCCAAAATATTCAAACTATGTGGAAGCCACATTGCAATTAGAATATCTAGAAGTATCTTCCAAAAGCAAATAAATTTGCAATATGCATTCATTCTTGCAGTGGTCAATATGATGGCTTTTTATCTGGTTCTTCTTTTTTTTTCCCTTTTTATCAAGTTTAATCAGCAGATTTGATGACTTTGGGTTTTCTATTTAAACAGGGAGCTAAAACGTAACAGAATGAGAATTATTGAGAGTCTAACGTTTCACGGCCTCGACTCATTGAAGTCATTGAAACTGCAGCGTAATGGGATTTGCGAGCTGAAGGACGGAGCCTTTTGGGGGCTGAATGAAATCACGGAGCTGTGAGTCCTTTTGATGACTATGCTGGAGTAATTACTTTTTCCCAGTTGTTGTCTAAATGACACTTTGAAGTGCTTTAATGCATAATGAAAAAATGGTAATCTTTCGTCTTCCTACAGTGAGGTTAATGACAGTCTTATCATTTCTATGTAATCTGGAGTAGTTACACATTTTAAGCCATTTCTTTCCAACACTGACCAGGACTGAGATACAGATTCAGCCTGTGGAATGTTTGGATGTGGTAATTGACCTGAGAGCATCTGGCAAGGAAGGACGGAATTCGTCAGCTGGCTCTCTAGTAGGTTCATTTGTGAGGAGTTACCTGAACAGCCTTCCAGAATTTCCTATTAGAGTTCAAAGCCAAACCTACATGATTATTCAGGATGAGAAACTGGATGTCAATGAAGCTAAACCATATTAAAGGAGAGTTGGAGGGAACCTCCACCTTAAAATAAAACTCTAGCTGGATATTCTTGATACCACGAGTGTAAAATTAGAACAGCCTTCGCTTTTAACCAGTAATTGTATAATATCACAGTAGCTCTGTGAAAGTCTTTGTCAACTCTTGAACTTGGTTTAAAATCATTAATCTGTTGTCTGATTACTTTTGAATCAAAAATGTCTAAAAAGTAGTCTTGCTAAACTGGACGTGGGATCTTATTTCATCTCTGTGTTAGAATATTATGCAACTAGAATAAGGTGTGCACTATGCAGGGTTGTATCTCAATTCTCCAGGTAAACAGATAATTTTATAGATTTTGAAGGAATATTTGAAGAAATCTGGAGTACTGCATGCAGTTTTGGTCCCTTTGCTTGAGGAAGGCTGCCTTGGCACTGAATGCAATTCAGAAAATATTCACTAAATTGATTCTAGAGATGAAAGTTTTGTCTTACGATGAGAAATTAAAGAGTTTCGGCCTGAACTTACTAGAGTTTAGAAGAAGTTTAATTGTATATATGATGCTAAAGAGGATTGATGAAAATGTAGAGCAAATGTTACCCTTTCTGGGGAAATCTCGAACAACAGGTCATAGTTTTAGGCTAAGGACTGACAGATTTAAAACAGATGAGAGGGAATTGTTTCTCTGTGGGTCACGACTCTATGACATTCACTACTTCAGTAGACACCAGGACACTGAATAAATCTGCGATGGTGGACAGATTTTTAATTAGTAATGGTTTAAAGTGTTATGGGGAGCAAGCAGGATAATGGATTTGAGGCCGAGATGAAATCAGCCATGATCGTATTGAATGGTTCAGCAGGCTAGAGGGGCTAAGTTGTCTGCTGCTGATTATGAAAGTATGTTGCAGTTTGATGAAACTGGATCTCGAGTCGCTATCAAGCAAAAGGTTTTTGTTCGAATCTGATCAGTTTGGAATTGCTAACCATTTATTTTGCTAAGAATAATGACATGCATAGAGGCAGCTTAGAAATGTTCCAGTTAGTCTGAAACAATGCATCGTTTCTTTTCTCTATTATAGAAATCAGCTGTTTCTTTTTTCCTTTCTAGAGACTTGGAACATAATAACTTAACAGAAGTCACCAAGGGCTGGCTATATGGCCTCAAACTGTTGCAGCATCTCCACCTGAGCCAGAATGCCATCACCAGAGTCAGTGCAGATGCCTGGGAGTTCTGCCAGAAGCTGACTGAATTGTGAGTTTTTTTTCCCCCATTTTATCCTCTGGCCCTTCATTTCTGGCGCCTCATTCATCTTAATTGTGACACTCCACCATTAGCGGGCATGCATTCACTGCCTGAGCCATGAGCTTTGAAATTCCCTATCTAAACCCCTCTGCCTTTGCACCCCTCTTCTTGTTTTGTCAGACATTCCTTCAAATCTTCCTCTTAACCTTTTAGTTACTTGTTCGAATAATTAACAAAAATTTTATTTGATAATTGCCCCATTGAAGTTCCTTGGGGCATTAAACTGTCTCCAGGACACTGTTGTAAAAAGATATTGATTTTAATACAGCATAACTGAATCCTTAAGAAAAGGCATAAGAGCCAGCTTAAAATCTGGGAGCATTGCTTATTCTTTGCATTACTGTGTATATGCAATGAGTTACTTAATATCGTAGATTGAATGTATTTTCATTTGTTGGTAAATCAAATTGGTTGGTTAATTGTGACATAAGTGATTGATGCAGCTGTGCTTTGCTCTAACAAAATTTGTTCATCCATCTCTCAATAGATTATCATAAATTCCAATCATTTCATGTCTAGAGCACAGCTGAGTCTAATCTACAATGAATTGCTTTTTCTTCAGGACATCAGATTTAAATAAGGAAGCATCAGTTGTTCCTTCTCCAACTATTCTGCTTCTTCATTCATATAGTAGGCAGGAGGCTGGAAGAACTTCATTCATTAATTAAATTTGACCATTTTACATGGAAATTATCACCTACCAAGTGTGCATTGGAACAGAGCATATGATGCTGTCTGCGATAAAGAATCTACCTGCCAAACATAGCACTGAAGTGTCAAAATAAGATTGTTTTTGAATCTGTATAACTTGAAATGGTGTTTTGGATACTGTAATATTACTGTATCCAGATAAAAGATTGCATATTGGTTGAAGAATTCCTGTAAATAGGATGGACGAACTGGATCAAATTGATTTATGTTGAAATTTTTGTTTCACTTTTATCCAGAGACATGACATACAATCAGATGACTCGTTTAGATGAGTCTACTTTTGTCGGCTTGAATTTGCTTGAGAGTTTGTACATGGGAGACAACAGAGTAAGTTATATCGCTGATGGAGTCTTTAGCAGTTTGTCTAACCTGCTGACACTGTAAGTACACAGAATAAAATAGCATTGTATGATAAATACAATGAGTTTGATCTGTTACTATAATGCATGTTTTTTACTTCTACTTCTGGTAGAAAATGTAGGAATTGGTACATCTTAGACTGCAAAAACAAAAGTGTAAGGAATTTCTGTACACCAGCACTCATTAACTTAACTTCAAGGTTATGTTAGAACAAATGTCTGTCAATGCTGGAATCTGTAGTGGAAACAAAAAATACTGGAGAGATCACAGTGGCTGGTGCAGCCAGGGAGAGAGAGAGAGCGCGCAAGCTAGATGACTGTTCATCATGTGACATCAGCTCTGATGAAGACTCATCTGGACTCAAAACATTAGCTTGTTTTCTCGCCATGGATGCTTTCTGACTTGCTGTGATCTCCTGCATTTCTTGCTTTCAGTATAGAATTGAATCATTTGCTCCCACCCCACTAACTATTCTCTATAAACTTGGTCAGCTTATAAGCTTGAAATTGGGACTGGAAATCATTGCTGGCCAGTGGGTAGCCAATGAGTCACATGTCCTCCATCAGGAACTACAATGCTCCACTGTAATGGGCAGTAAAGCTGTACCTTCTGCATCACTTTGCATATGTTGGACTACTTTCTGGACTGAATTTATGTCAAGATGAATAAACAAATAACAAAAATCCTATTTTAAATTTGTGACAATGAGTTTGATCTGTTACTATAATGCATGTTTTTTACTTCTTCTGGTAGAAAATGTAGGAATTGGTACATCTTAGACTGCAAAAACAAAAGTGCGAGGAATTTCTGTACACCAGCACTCATTAGTTATGATCCATCTGGTGTACCCAGCTGTATGAATAGGAATGCAGAGGACGAGGGACGTTCATGCTGATTACACAAGAGATGAAGTTAACAGGCTGTAGATTGAACTCTAGCTTTATCTTTTCCTGTTTCAGTCTGCACTGTCTGCTAGTATATTATAAATGAATCCTCTTTTCTGTTCTCCCATCTGGCCAGGCAACTGCCAGGCAGATATTATGTCAAAAGTGCTAAGTGAGCTGAAGTGGGAAAAGGAAAGGTCCAAAAATAAATTGGATGGGGATGAAGGAACTTGGAATTCTTTGTCCTTCGTGTAACCTTTAGTAGTAGAGTGATCATAACTGATCTGCTTTGGTTCAAAGTAACATTAAATGGAAGAACAAAGTAAGTTGTGTTGTTGGACCCTAGGGGGGAGGCATGTAAAAGGAAATGACTGGCAAGCTTCAGTTCAGGGTCACTGAGTGTATTCATGTTTCAGGGCATTGCTGATTAATGAGGCTCCAACTATTCGTGCCTGACTAGTTGTGAGGAGAAAGGAAAACTAACTGATCAGTGTAAGGGCACAAGGGTGGAATTAATTTGTTTAGTCAAAGTGAAGTTAGAATAAAGCGTGATACATTTATTTTTCCTGCTCAAACTTTTGGACGGATTCATGTAAAGTGTGTATTTTTTGTGCATTGTGGTAAAAATGTGAAAGCTTGCCTCTTAGTCTTTACCTCTGGCCATGGATTACACAAATCAAAGCAATAGAACGTGTTAGGCTGAAACTATTTCACACCAGTATGAGATTAGAGTGCCATTGATAATCTCTTGCTTATTGAGGTCTTTTTCACGTAAGGTTTACAGAATATGACCCAGAAATTTTAAATTAGAAATCACCAATTACCCCACCATTTCAAACAATACCAAACAATACCAAACGTGCATCTCCATCCAGGCACTAGTTTCAGAATTCACCTCCAAATTCTGGCAAAAATTTTAATCAACAGTGTTCAGGAACTGCCTATTTTACTGGGCTTTCACTTCCATTACAAGTATCTTAAAACTGTTGATAAAATGATATAATGGTTACACAAAAGAGGTGTCCGCTCACTTGTTGAGTCCACGCCAGCTCACTGCAACAGTAATTTCCTTGCCTGTTATCCTTAAACTTTTACTATATTTTTTAATCTTCAAGTACTTATTAAAAAGCCTTTCATGGGTCACAATTAAATTTTCTACAATTTTTCTAGGCAATTCATCCCTTGTGTAATTTCTTCAAATCTATCCTTCTTGCAAGAAAAGGCTTTAACTGCTGCAGAAAGTTTTGTTCAAAAATTTGGCTGCTTTGTGAGATGCAGAGGACACATTTTCAGTGAGAGGCAATACAAATGTGCAAATCTTTCATACGCAAAGCTGTAGGGATTCCCTTTTGATGGCAGATACAGTTCCAAAATGTTTAGCGGTCTTTGCCATTTCTGATGTTAACAAACTTGTTTCTAACTTTGTGTGTATTTACCTCAGACACTCAGCATCTGTGATGCTCTTTAATTTAACTCAGTGGTAATGGTATAATATTATACCTCTTGTAGTTGCACGTTAAATGAACTGCAAATAAGAAGCAAATTTGTGTACTATAGTCCAATTATCCTCCGGCGCTGTAACTCCTTCTCTGAGATTACACTTAGTCTTGAGTTTTATGGTGGAATGGTAATGTCCCTACCTCTGGGCCAGAAGATCTGGGCTCAAATCTTATCTGACCCAGAGGTGTTTCAGAGCATGTCTGAACAAGTTAATTGACTACACATGGTGTTGACTGTGCACATGCACTACCTCTTTTTTTGAATTGTGATTAATTTTCAAACTTATTTTTCTGTCGTATAGTATTGGTATCAGAATTTGGTCTTTTGGTACCATTACATAGAGAGGATATTTTCAGTTGTTTGAGATAAAATCTGGACTGGAGACTGCGAAGTGGGGATCATAAACAGGAGAGTCACTGATCAAGCCAATAAAATTTCAGCAGAGTCCTTTTTACTCTGAGTAGTTAAAATGTGGGACTGGTCACCATAAGAAATATTGTAAGTGAATAATAGGTGAATTTAATGCAAAGGTAGATAAACAAAAGGGGTGCAGGTTGAATGAGATGGAGAGGAGATATGTGTGAAGCACAAGTGCCTTCATAGACCAATTGGATTGAATGGCCTGTTTCTTGACTTTTCTTTTTAAGTTTTATCAGAGTCTACCAGTGTGCTGGGTTGCTTGCATTCAGTTTGATGTTTCTTTTGTATTTTCAATTTTTGCAGGGTACTGTATTATTACTGTGGTGTGTGAGAATTGGTAACTTAGATTATTTGATTGTCTGTCCTATTTATAAAAGTAGAATAACAGCAGTTTTCTTCTTGCAGTGATCTCAGGAACAACGAAATTTCATGGGCCATCGAGGATTCAAATGGTGCTTTTACCGGATTAGCCAAGCTGCGAAAGTTGTACGTACTTGATAAACAGAAATTACTGTGGTTCATGGTGCTTTAATTTTAAATCTGTACTTTTGTACATAATAAAGAACAATACCACACAGGAATAAGTGCTTTATCCCACTAAGCCTGCACCAATTGCTAATCCTTATTTAGACCTGCTATTTCTTGCCCATATGCTTTTTCTATCCATCTGTTCACCTCTCATTCATGTATCAATCAAGTATGCCTTAAACATTGTTAAATTGCCTGCTTTCATCAATTCCACTGGCAGTGCATTCCAGGCACCCACCACTCTGTGTGATACAATTTCCCCACACTTCTCCCTTAAACCTTTCCTCCTAACCTTGAACCTGCCCTGTCTTGTAGTTGACCTCTCCACCCTGGGAAAAAGCCTCTGATTATCCACCTTACCTATGTGTCTCATAATTTTGAACATGTCTATCAGGTCATCCCTCAGCCTCCATCTTTCCAGGGCGGTAAAGTGGCTCAGTGTTTGGCACTGCTGCCTCAGCACCAGGGTCCCAGGTTTAATTCCAGCCTCAGATGACTGTCTGTGTGGAGTTTGCACATTCTGCTCCTGTCTGTGTGGGTATTCTCCGACAATACAAAGTTATGCAGGTTAGATGAATTGGCCATGCTAAATTGCCCATAGTGTTCAGGGATGTATAGGTTAGGTGCATGAGTCATGGGTAAATGTAAGGGAATGGGTTTGGATGGGGTACTCTTCGGACAGTGTGGATTTGTTGGGTCGAAAGGTCTGTTTCCACACAGTAGGGACTCTAATTCAAAACATTGAGTTTATCCAACCTCTCCTCATACCTAGAACGCTCCAGACCAGGCAGAATTCTGGTAACATTTCTTGGTACCCTCTCCAAAGCATCTACATCCTTCTGGTATTGTGGTGACCAGAACTGCGCACACTATTCCAAATGTGGCCCAGCTAAGGTTTTGTACAGCTGTAACATAACTTGCGTACATGTATATTCGATGCCCCAGCCAATGAAGGCAAGCGTGCAGTATGCCTTCTTGACCACCTTATCCACCTGCGTTGCTAGTTTCAGAGACCCTGTGGACCAGTGCACGCAGATCCCCTCTGTATGTCAGTGCTGCTAAGGGATCTCCCATTTATTGTGTAATTCACACCTGAATTTGATCTTCCGAAATGCATCACTTCGCATTTAAAGTCATAGAGCTGCACAGCATGGAAACAGACCATTCAGACCAATGTTGAAAAATATGCCGGAAAAACACAGGAGACCAGGCAGCATCCAAGGAGCAGGAGAATCGATGTTTTGGGCATAAGCCCTTCTTCAGGGTTTATGCCCGAAACGTCAATTCTCCTGCTTCTCGGATGCTGCCTGGCCTGCTGCGTTTTTCCAGCATCATATTTTTCAATTCTGGTCTCCAGCATCTGCAGTCCTCACTTTCTCCTCCATTCAGTCTAATGCTGACCAGATATCCTAAATGAATCTAGTCCCATTTGCCAGCATTTGATTCCTATCTCCCTCAACCCTTCCTATTCATATACCCATTTAGATGCCTTTTAAATGTTGTAATTGTACGAGCCTCCACCACATCTTCTGGAAGCTCATTTCAAACATGTACCACCCTCTGTGTGACAAAGTTGCCCCTTAGACCTCTTTTAAATCTTTCCCGTCTCACCTTAGTTTTGGACTCTCCCACCCTGGAGAAAAGTCCTTGTCTATTAATCCTATCCATGCCCTTCATAATTTTATAAACCTCAGCCTCCGTGCTTCAGGGAAAATGGCCCCAGTCTGTTCAGCTTCTCCCTGTAGCTCAAACCCTCCAACCCTTGTAAATATTTTCTGAACCCTTTCAAGTTTCACAACATTCTTAATATAGTTGGGAGGTCAGAATTGCACACAGTATTCTTAGGTCAACTGTGATGTCCAGATACCTGAAACCAAACAGCAGAGGCACTCGGCTGTGCCGGTTTATTTCACCATTTGATTCACTTCCCACGCAATCACTGTCTTTATCTCTGTTCCTCCTCTTTAAAGTGTTGTTCTTTTGATATTTTTCCCCAAAGTTCCAAAGTAATGCAACAGCTTATAAAACAATAATTACTGCTCCTAGAATTTGAGGAAATCTGCTCCAACACATAAAATACCTCAAAAAAAAGGAGTGGCTCTTGCAGCCACATTTTTTTTCCCCGCCTTCCACCTTTGTCTGAATTAAACTCCACCTGCCATTTCTCTGCCCAAATCTGCAATCTATCTATATCCCATTGTTTCTTTTGACAGTCCTTCTCACTATCTGCAACTCTGCCAATCTTGGTGTCATCCACACAATAAATGTGTCAGCACTGATCCCTGTAGAACACCGCTGGTTACTGATCTCCATTCTGAAAAGCACCCTTCCACTGCTATTCTCTCGTTATTCTATGACTAAGCCAGTTCTGCATCCATCTAGCCAGCATACCCCAAGTCACATGAGACTTTACTTTTTATACCAGCCTGCCCTGAGGTACCTTATCAAATGCCTTACTAAAGTTTTGGTGCTGAAAATGTGTTGCTGGAAAAGCGCAGCAGGTCAGGCAGCATCCAAGGAATAGGAGAAACAACATTTCGGGCATAAGCGTTTCGGTGGGCAACTTCTACTGCCCTTCTCTCATCAATCTTTCTTGTCACCTCCTCGAAAAAACTCAATCAATTTGGTGAGGCATGACCTTCCCCATACAAACCCATGCAGCCTATCCCTAATAACTCCATTCACTTCCAAATGTGAATAAATCCTGTCTCCCTATCTTCAGCAGTTTCTCCACCACTGATATCAGGCATAAACTTGCCTACTGAGTTGCCACCCTTTCAAATCCATGGCTGCAGTAACCTATTCCCCCATTGCTCATGTTAAGCTAAGTGACGCATAATTTTAGAAGGACAAAAACTATATCCATCCAACTTGTGTTTTTTGCTGCTACTAATGTGAAACTATGTATCATGTCATCTTTTAGAGATGACAAGATCCAAATTCCTGAAGTTAAATATAGGCTGTGGTGTGAGTGGGCTTTATTTGTGTTTTCAAATACCCACCATCATCTTGCTGCTACTTATCTCTGAAATTTCCTCCGAGCCCACAACCCTCCGCAGTTTCTGTGCTTCTCTAATTCTGGCCTCTTGTGCACACCACTCGTAATTGCTCTATCATTGACTGCTTAGGTTCCAACTTCTAGAACTCCCTCCCTACACCTCTGAGCTGTAACCTTGCTTGTCTCCTTTAAGAGGGTTTATATTACCTACCTACTGTACAGTATCATATGTTGTTTTGCAGAGCTCCTCTGAAGCACCTTGAGACATTTAATTAGTTTAAAAATCACACAACACCAAGTTATAGCCCAACAGGTTTATTTAGAAGCACTAGCTTTTGGAGCACTGCTCCTTTGTCAGGTGGTTGTGGAGTATAAGATCGTAAGACACAGAATTTATATCAAAACTTTACAGTGTGCTGTAACTGAAATTATATATTGAAAAAGACTGGGATTGTTTAAGTCTCTCTCCTTTTGAAATGAACATGTTGGTTTCATTCCTTTTGTATGTAAATTGAAGAACTTTTTTAAAGTTACATTCTCAAATGAACTTTAACAATTGGTGTCATGTGGGCCCAGATGATGCATTAGTTAGGTTAACTGTAGAGGTGAAACAGTTGGATATGAAGTTCCCCTTTGACCAAAATCTATAAATGTATACTTTATAGCTGGCTCACTGCTGAGATCGTGGATGAGCATCTTGAAGAATTTTTATTTTCTTGCTTTTCGCACCTAATCTAGGGATGTAAAAGTCATTTGTGGTCTACACATTATTGCTCTGCCCTAGACTTGATCTTTTGCTCAGGCTTGTTCTTAGTGAAAAACTGACAGTATATTCAATGCTGGGTCTTTTTCTCAAAAGGCCTATTTGGTGCCAGTTGTATTTGGCTACAAGAGCTGCTTTTCTGTAAATCCAAGATGCAGTTTCCAATGTTTTTGTTAGACCCATTGTCTTGGTTGTCTTCATCTGCATACATACTCAGGAATGCATGCGTAATGGCACAAACTGCATAGGGAACTTCAGAACCAAAGTTACAAGAACAATAAAAAGCAGCTAGTGTGGAAGAATATCTAGAAACCTTCTCTTTTGTAATGGTACTAATCCAAGAAGTATGATTTGATAAATACTGTTTCATTCTTTGTAGAATCCTGCAGGGCAGCAAAATAACATCCATCACAAAGAAAGCATTTTCTGGGCTGGAAACACTTGAATACCTGTGAGTATCCACTTCAAAATAGTCCTCCATTGTATAGTCACGTCACCAAAATAAAATTTAAAAGCATGTTCTTCTGCATTTATATTAGATGATAAATTAGTCCTGAGTTTCCATTTCTAATTGCACTTTGTCAAATAATTCTGTGGATGAAAGATTTCTGTGCCAGGTTTTAACTCCTCATGGTTGCAGCCTAAATCCTATGGTGTGCCAGTTGTTAAGGCAGAATGACACTGATATGTCACTGCTTACTGACCAGGAGGCAGAACATGAGAATTTAGATGCGGATCCGATTTTGTCATAAAGTGTTAATACCTTTTGAGTTTAAGCAGTGACCATTGTTTAATCATCATTGCCCACTTTAAGTTGCCCCACACAGCAATCGAGAAGGTACTACACCTTGCATTCTCATCCCCTTCAAGATGCAGTACAAGATTGGCACCACAAAATAATTTAAAGATATTTTGTAATTAAGTGAATAGGTCACACATGTAATCATCCTGATTAAATGACCACCAGTTAGATGAACTAACTCGACAAGCACTATTTCAAGAGGAGGTGGAAATTCTCCGTGTGTTCTGGTCAAACCCCATTCCCCTAAGCCACCAGAAACCAATATTAACTAGTCCTTCAGCTCATCAGTTTTTTTTTAAGATTTCTTGCTGTATGTAAAATGGTTGCTGACCTTTTCTGTATAAGTCATTGCACTTTAAAAATGAGCCATTGTGTGTGAAGTGCTTTGATATGTTAAAACTCTGGTATTCCTTTCAACTTCTAGTTTTTAAGCAAGTTTACTTTATCTCTCTTTTAGAGATTTGAGCAACAATGCCATCATGTCTATTCAAGAAAATTCTTTTGCCCAAATGAGCTTGAAAGAACTGTGAGTATTAAAAAGATTGTATTAAATCAATCAGTACAGGATGAAGTAATTTAATTAGAAAGCCTTTCTGTGGATGAATGCATTCCTCGTTCTTGTGTATAGCCTTCTCCACTGAATCCTGATTGATGCCTGCTCATTATTTGAAAGTTATTGGGTTTGGGAGTGGGGTGAAGAGGGAAGGTAGGAAGGCAGGTGGTTTTTGTACATATCCAAAATCAGGAGTAATGTCAGTAAGTTGGATGACTTTTAGCAAGTGTTTGAGTGGTGAGTGGTTTAATGAGAAATGTTCAGTGGCTAAATAAAAGGGGTTGCTTTTGTTTGCTTATGCAGTTCATCACATGCTGAGGTTCATTTGGAATAATTGCTGTCCTAAGGTTCAGTAGTAAAGGTGGCTGAGTTGGGGTGAGCAGGTGATGGAAGAGGGCAACATATTACACGAGTAATGCAAACCCTATAATTGTCAAGCTGTATTTTAAGAAAGACAGCTGTGGAATCGAACTTGCTGGTTAAAATGTCAACTGAGGTTGGCTTCTCTCTTTCAGGGGATGAGCAAATTCTGGTTTTTGAGTTTTATTAATGGGATTTGAGCTTAAGAATGCTTAAATGTACTTAATTAATCCACTTATTTTAAGAGGATTAAGGTCTCCATTAAATAGGCATTATTTCAAGGCACCAGCAATTTTAGTAATAGGTTGCCACAAGTGGGTGGACCTGAGTGACTTGCTGGTGAGTTCCACCGCTTGAGCCGATTTCGCTGCTTTCAGTGAGAATCCGTTTCTGTATCTTCACTCTGTTTTCATGCCTTGATTTGATATCTGTAGGTATCTTGTATGCAACAAAATAAATTAATGGGAAGCAGCTTGTGTTTTGTTACACAAGTCTGTTGTTAGTTGTTATTAGTACAAGTGTTGGACACATGATAACTCAAACATGTATTATTCAAATTGACTAACACCGCCTTGATGCATTGAGGACTTGGTTATAAACAGTGTTCTTTTTGCAGTTTACCCTGTGCCAATATGAAGACTAATCTAAAAAGAGGATTGCAGTCTGCTGTCAGCGATATTGCTGGGAGGGTCCTTTTGTTTTCAATCCATAAACAAAATGCTCCTGTTAGAGCATTGCTAATGCTGTGCAGTGTGCTTATCACTTATCTACTACTAAATTGCCAGTTACTGTCATACATATGCATAACATCACTTGTTGTGCCACTTATCTTGGGTTCAGTCCCCTCTTTATTGAAGAGTAATGTCTAAATTAAATGTGGTCCAAGCCCTGACAGCAATTATTCCTCTGTCACAAAACCACTTTGTCTTCACCTTGTGATGAGTTAGTTATTTTCTCAAAAGCTCCTATAATTCACTGCCTCGCATTCAACTCTTCACTGTTACACATTTCTGAAGGATGTATATTTGTATTTGCTCTCTGCAGGGGCCTGAACACATCCAGTCTTCTGTGTGACTGTCAGCTGAAGTGGCTGCCTCCATTTCTGGTGGAAAAACAGTTTCAGCACAT